>NC_057807.1:308471637-308673305 GCF_018294505.1 Triticum aestivum | reverse complement strand
TATTGCAATTGCCATTAATCAGTATGGACTAAAGTAACACTCGCCGTTAAATGTATCATGTGGTATAATAAAGATGAGTAATGCCATATTTTACCTGTATTATGGTGAATGTAACGTTCTAAGACGACATACATACGAAAACAGAAGGAATAGCAGCTATCCCCTTCATCAAGTCTGTTTCTCCTATTGACTGATATTTGCTGTATTTTTCCCTTGGCCATTTCACATTTTCTGATGCTTTTGCAATCTTTCAGGTCATTGGAATTGACTTGCTGTCGCAATCTCTATTGCCGGCTATTGTAGAACTTGCGGAGGATAGGCACTGGAGGGTTCGTCTTGCAATCATTGAGTACATCCCTCTGCTGGCTAGTCAGTTAGGTGTTGGGTTTTTTGATGACAAGCTGGGGGCACTTTGCATGCAATGGTTGGAAGATAAGGTATACACTATTCTGAAATCTAAGCACATGTTTGGTTCAAGGTTAATTTTCCCACGGCTACGGCTAGGCAATGTGTGTATTCCTATAAATGTGGCCAATAAATGAGATTCCAGGAATGGCAAAAGATGGGAAAATTTTGTATTGACACATGGGCCATATGGATAATAAATTGTGCCAACTAACAAAACACACATCTAAGAAACTGTAGTGCTCCTAAGGTTTTAGGCGTGGCAAAGCTGTGCCTGGGAACCAAACAGCACCTTTGTTTCTTTGTTTTTTTTTTTGAAATAAACAAAGCAGTACACTGCTGCGATTTTGGCATATGACCTCAAACATTTTGTTCCAGCGTATAGCAGTACATTGCATGTGGAGCACATGTGATATTTAACAACTTTCACATGTGATTTTCCCCTCATTTACCAGTAATTGACTGAACTCGGTGTTCAGTTTTAGTGAAACTCGATGCACTTTGCCGGTTGGCTTGCATATTTTCTGTAGTAATAAACAAAATGCGGCTTGCGTATTTTCTCTTGTTAAGATTGCTATACACTCCCTCTGTTCACTATTATATCCTAACTTTATGCTGAATCGGATGTACATAGATACATTTTAGTGTGTTTATTCACTCATTTCAGTACGTATGTAGTCCATACCGAAATGTCTAAAACATCTTATAATAGTTGACGGAGGGAGTAATAAACAAGAGGCTGTCACTCTACCTATAAATGCAGGAATGGTTAACCAGAGCTTGAATTTCAGGTTTTCTCGATCAGAGAAGCTGCCGCAAACAACTTGAAGCGCCTGGCGGAGGAGTTTGGTCCAGAGTGGGCAATGCAACATATAATTCCTCAGGTTCTTTATGTACTCTCTAAATACTAGGCATACTTTAAACATGCACTAAAGCCAGCACACCTGCAGCTAAGCAGGCATCTTATTGTGGGGTTTCATATTTAAGTCTGAACAGGTTCAATCGTTGCTTAGTGAAAAATATTAATAGTACTTTTTGCATTAATGATGTTTTGATACAGGTTAGAAAATCTGTACTTTTTTTTACTCTGCATACTGGACTAGACCATCTGTCTTGAAAGCTTACATGTTCTATTTTCTAGGTGTTGGAGAAGATAAACAACCCACATTATCTGTATCGCATGACCATCCTGCAAGCTATCTCATTGCTAGCCCCTGTTATGGGTGCAGAAATAACATGCCAAAAGCTGCTCCCTGTCGTCATTAATTCCTCGAAGGACAGGTGAGCGGCAACTAACATAATTGGCAGAACTCAATCATTTTAGTGCTTTGCTGACATACTTCTAAACTTTCAGAGTGCCGAACATCAAGTTCAATGTTGCGAAAGTTCTGCAGTCGCTTGTACCAATCCTTGATCAATCTGTGAGTTCTTCAGTTTCTTCTGCATGATCCCATTTTTGCAGTATAGTTCGGTTTATGGATTATTGGGGAATATCATGAATACTAACTTTACAGGTCGCTGAGAAGACTGTGAAGCCTTGCCTCGTTGAGCTGAGCGAGGACCCTGATGTGGATGTACGATACTATGCAAACCAGGCCCTTCAGGCATGTGACCAGATCATGATGTCTAGCTAACTAAGCTACTGTCGTCACGTTCTTTAGAAGCTATTCTTAGTCCAGCTTGGAGTACATGTAATTTACCCTTAAGAGTCGGAGAGTTCGTTCTAGCCCAGTAATTTACCTATACTTCCATGCTGATAATGGATGGGCTCTGTTCCCCTTTTGTTGTTATTAATGTTGTATAATTGAGCAACGAGACACGTTGTTTCGATGGTGTGCTTAAATTGATAGTTTGAACTTGATTTCGGTCATTCCATGTGTTGGGTGTGATTTTACTGAATGCAACCATTGTCCGTTGTTTCTGACTTCTCTTTTGTATTTTTAAAATTTCTGCTATTATCTTGGTCGTGGATGGAATGCCCATGAATGGCTTTTAACGTGCAAGTACTATTTAATTCAACTATGTTGATAGCCCATAGTTAAGGTTTCAACAGCTTGACTGTTTTTAGAGCATCTCCAATAGAAAAGATGCAAATTGGAGATGTAAAACAGGAGATGTAAAAATTTACATCTTCAAAAAGTGGCTTTTGCATCTTCAAAGAAGGGCGGACTTCAACAGAAGATGCAAAACGAAGATAAAAGAGTAACTCCAACAGAAGATGCAAACTAGAGATGTAAAACCGGCGTGTGACTGCTGTTAAGCTGCCGCCAGCCGCATTTGCACATTAAATTTTCATAATTCTATACACTGAAGTGCATCATCGACCATAATTTTAAATACTACAAGTAAAAGTCAATTGTCTCAAACGAAATTGTTGGCCCAACAAATGAAAATGCACACACATTACTCAATTTGCGTCCTCTTTGTTGCCACTAGTGCCATTGTCGAGGGTGGTATGATCATCATCAATGGCTTCTTTCTCGATGTTTTCTTGTGTTGAAGTCTTGTTGCCGCGAACTCCACCATAAGCACATTCATTGCCATCTTCCATGCCGCTCATGTTGGCACCGAAGCCACATCCCATGCCACTCATCATGTTGCCGCTGAAGCCACCTTCCGTGCCGGTCATGTTGCCGCTGAAGCCACTTCCCATTCCACCTCCCATTACTCTGAAGCCACCATCCATGTTGCCACCAAAGCCACCTCCCATGTTTCCACCAAATGCACCATTCATGGCACCACCCATCATGTTCATGTACCCTCCCATTCCACCTCCCATTCCTCCTCCCATGGCACCTTCCATTCCTCCTCCTATTCCTCCTCCCATCATGCTTCTCATGAGCATTTGCTTTTTCATGAGCATTTCATCGCGACAAAGTTCGGCATACGCCTTTGCCTTGGCATCAAGAGTTGATGTGTCCATGAACATAAACTCGAGTGCCTTCTCCTTGACTATCTTCATCTCCTCGGCCGTCGCCTTTCTCTCCTCAACCTCAACCTTTCTCTCCTCGGTCGCCGCCAACCTCTCTTCGGCCGCCGCCCTCTTCTCCTCGGCCGTCGCCCTCTTCTCCTCGGTCGTCGCCCTCCATCACTAGGCTTCACTCCTCCCCTCAATTTCTTTGAGCTTCAACATTTTTTCTTCCGCATACTCTTTCCTAGCCGTGACAATGGCACCAAATCCATCCTTGAGATCATTGTCTCCGGCCTTGGATCCCTTCACTTTCTTAGTTCCATCGGGCCTATATGATTTAGTCACCGAGTGAGGAGTGGGTCTCCTTCTCTCCTCACCCGGGCCATCTTCTTCATCCTCCACCACCACACTTTTCTTCTTCGAAGCATCAAAAACTTATCTAGTTTTCCACTTCTCCTCATCCTTGAGCTCTTTGAAGCAATGATGGAAAGTGAAAGTTTTTCCTTTCTTCTTCCTCTTCTCTCCTTCGTCGTTCCTCTCTCGAAATAATCCTTGCGCAATCATTTTCTACAAGAAAACAATCAAGATGTCATCATCAAATTAGTGAACATTTCAATATTTGCGGAAAGTAGAGAAAGCACACATGAATAGCAAATGATTATTACCAAGTCACTTTCACCGCAACCACTTGGGTTCATGCGATCAACATTTGCCAAGCAACCCAACCACTTTTCACATTCGACGTTGATGGTGCCCCAACGTCGAAGAAGGGAGTCACTTGAGCGATAGTGGCCACCAGTGTTGTGCGCATCGAAGAAATCCTTGATCTGTTGCCTATATGTGACGGCGGATTGGTCGGTCCCAACAGTTGCATCTTGAGAGACTTTCTTCAAGCTATGCAAATCAACACATCTTCGGTGTTGGTATAATTTGCGGTTCTTCCCTTCAAAACGAAGCTCTCATCATCCATGTCAAGATTGTCATCACCATATTGTGAAGTTTCATATTCTTGTGATGCATACTCATGTGAATAATCATCATTTGTCACATTCGTGGTGCGCATGAAGGTTTCATCATCGAGACTACAAATGGACGTACATACAATCAACTACACATTCTATTGGAATCAAAAATTGGAACAACAGAGAAATGTGCAAGATATTTATTAACTTTGTGACATATCATCGAACACGTTGGATGCGGTTGCCGTCGGCATGGACACATCTTCCTCCATGGCCGGCGGCGCGGCGGAGGAGGTGGATGAAGAGCACCGTGGCCGGATGAGGACGCTATAGTCGTTGGCGGCTGCAAATCTCCCGCCGAAGTCGCGTCCGGTGATACGTCTCCGTCGTATCTATAATTTTTGATTGTTTCATGCCAATATTATAGAACTTTCACATACTTTTGGCAACTTTTATATATTATTTATTAGACTAACCTATTGATCCAGTGCCCAGTGCCCGTTCCCGTTTGTTACATGTTTTTTGTTTCACAGAAAATCCATATCAAACAAAGTCCAAACACGATAAAAATTTACGGAGAATTATTTTGGAATATTTATGATTTTTGGGAGGTGGAATCAACGCAAACGGGAGCCCATAGTGACCACAACCCACCAGGCACGCCAGGTACCCCCTGGCGCGCCCAGGTATCTTGTGCCCTCCTCGAAGGTCGGTTGGGGCCATTCTTGTGGCGCAAGAAAGATAATTAATGAAAAAATCATGTAAAAATTTCAGCGCAATCGAGAGTTACGGATCTCTGGGAATTTAAGAAATCGTGAAGGGCCAGATCTGGGGAACGCGAAACAGAAGAGAACAGAGAGGGAGATCCAATCTCGGAAGGGCTCCCGCCCCTTCGTCGCCATGGAGGCCATGGACCAGAGAGGAAAACCTCCTTCCATCTAGGGGGAAGGCCAAGAAAGAAGAAGGAGGGGGGGGGGGGTCTCTCCCCCTCTCTCCTGGTGGCGCCGGAGTGCCGCCGGGGCTAGGATCGTGACAGCGATCTACATCAACAATCTTGCTACCGTCAACACCAACTCTCTCCCCCTCTATGCAGCGGTGTAACACCTCTTCTCCCCGCTGTAATCTCTACTTAAACATGGTGCTCAACTCCATATATTATTTCCCAATGATATTTGGCTATCCTATGATGTTTGAGTAGTTCCATTTTGTCCTATGGGTTAATCATGATCTTGGTTGATATGATTGTATATTTTATTTATGGTGATGTCCTACGGTGCCCTCTGTCTCGTGCAAACGTGAGGGGTCCCCGCTGTAGGGTGTTGCAATACGTTCATGATTTGCTTATGGTGGGTTGCAAGAGTGACAGAAGCTTAAACCCGAGTAGGTGGGTTGTTGCGTATGGGATAAAGAGGACTTGATACGTAATGCTATGGTTGGGTTTCACGACCTTAATGATCTTTAGTAGTTGCAGATGTTTGCTAGGGGTCCAATCATAAGTGCATATGATCCAAGTAGAGGAAGTATGTTAGCTCATGCCTCTTCAACAACAACAACAACAAAGCCTTTAGTCCCAAACAAGTTGGGGTAGGCTAGAGGTGAAACCCATAAGATCTCGCAACCAACTCATGGCTCTGGCACATGGATAGCAAGCTTCCACGCACCCCTGTCCATAGCTAGCAGCTCATGCCTCTCCCTCATATAAAATTACAAGAATGATTACCGGTACTTGTTATCGATTGCCTAGGGACAAATGACTTTCTTGTTGACAAAAGCTATCCACTTTTATTACCTTGCAATTTATTCATAGTTTTATTCTCGCAAAGTACTCGTAGTTTTATTCTTGCAAAATAGTGTTATACTTGTTCTAGGTAAAGCAAACATCAAGTGTGCGTAGAGTTGTATCGGTGGTCGATAGAACTTGAGGGAATATTTGTTCTACCTCTAGCTCCTCGTTGGGTTAGACACTCTTATTTATCGAAGAAGGCTACAAACGATCCCCTATACTTGTGGGTTATCATCCGGCTTCGAGATTTTTGCCAACCGAGGTTGGTTCCCCGTTGGATTACGGCCCCGCGCTGCCGACCACTTCATGCCTCCACCGTGAGGCTTGGCGGCCCCCTTCTTCTTTGCAGCCTCTGGCGCGATGGTGATCGGTCGGGGTGGGGCAAATCCAGGTAGTGGCGGCATCAAGGCGGAGGCGATCAAATTGGGGAAAGTTGCCACGGAGGCGGCAACCGTGATGAGGTGGGTCAGGGCACTGGCGGCAGAGTCGAGGCAGTGGCGGGTGGGAGTGGGCAGCGGCTGGTCACGCAGAAGGGAAAGGAACTGGTAGTTGGGCGGTTGCTGGGCGGTCGCATTTTTACATCTCATGTAGGTGGAGATGCAAATTTGCACCATGAGGTGTTCTAGTTTACATCTCTGGGAGGCGAAGATGTAATTTTTTTTTGCATCTACACCATCTGTTGGAGAGGTGTTTTTGGGCCTCGAAGATGCAAAAGGCAGTTAGTTTTGCATCTACGTCTTCTATTGGAGATACTCTTAAGGTCAAACTAGGGCTGCATACGAATTTGAGCCTACATGAATGAGTGTAAAAGAAGTTGGAATGGATGTTGAAATTCCTCTTGACCCTTATAAATCGTTGTCCATTATTTTTATCCAATGTGGAAGTCCTTCGATCCAAAAGAGGCACTTTTTGAAGGAAATATGCTCTAGAGGCAATAATAAAGTTGTCATTTCATATTTCCTTATTCGTGATAAAGGTTTATTATTCATGCTAGAATTGTATTGATCGAAACCTAAATACATGTGTGAATACATAAACAAATACTATGTCCCTAGTGAGCCTCTACTAGACTAGCTCGTTGATCAAAGATGGTTAAGGTTTCCTAACCGTGGGCATGTGTTGTCATTTGATAACGGGACCACATCATTAGGAGAATGATGTGATGGACAAAAGACCCATCCGTTAGCTTAGCATAATGAGTGTTCAGTTTATTGCTATTGTTTTCTTCATGTCAAATACATATTCCTTCGACTATGAAATTATGCAATTCCCGGATACCGGAGGAATGCCTTATGTGCTATCAAATGTCACAACGTAATTGGGTGATCATAAAGATGCTCTACAGGTATCTCCGAAGGTGTTTGTTGAGTTGGCATAGATCGAGATTAGGATTTGTCACTCCAAGTATCGGAGAGGTACCTCCAGGCCCTCTCGGTAATACACATCATAAGCTTGCAAGCAAATGACTAAGGAGTTAGTCACAAGGTGATGTATTACAGAACGAGTAAAGAGACTTGCCAGTAACAAGATTGAACTAGGTATGAAGATACCGACGATCAAATCTCGGGCAAGTAACATACCAATGGACAAAGGGAATTACTTATGTTGTCATAACGGTTCGACCGATAAAGATCTTCGTAGAATATGTAGGAGCCAGTATGGGCATCTAGGTTCCGCTATTGGTTATTGACCAGAGAGGTGTCTTGGTCATGTCTACATAGTTCTCGAACCCATAGGGTTCGCGCTCTTAAAGTTCGTTGACGGTATAGTGTTATATGAGTTGTATGATTTGGTGATTTAATGTTGTTCGGAGTCCTAGATGAGATCAGGGACATGAAGAGGAGTCTCAAAATGGTCGACAGGTAAAGATTGATATATAGGATGATGGTATTTGGACACTGGAAGTGTTTCACGATGTACCGGGAAGTAATCGGGTCAGCGGAAGGGGTTCCGGGCACCCCCCAGGAAGTTATGGGCCAAAGGAGGGGACAGACCAGCCCACAAGGGGGCTGGTGCGCCCCTCCCATGGCTGGCCGACCCTAAGGGGAAGGAAAGGGGAGGGGTGGCCTCTCCTGCCTTTCCATCCTCAAGAGAGCAAGGAAGAGGGGGGGGGACCTCCTCCTTCCTTCCTCCCGCGCTCCAAATAAGGAGGAGGAGGGGGGGGGGGATTGGGAGAGACCCCAAGTAGGATTCGCCCTACTTGGGCGCCCCCTTGGCTGCTCCTCCCTCCCTCCCACCTATATATATGTGGGAGGGGGGAACCTAGCACACAACTGACAATTGCTTAGTCGTGTGCAGCACCCCCCTCCATCGTTTACACCCTGGTCATATTTTTGTACTGCTTAGGCAAAGCCCTGCGGAGATAACTTCACCATCACCGTCAACACGCCGTTTTGCTGTCGGAACTCATCCACTACCTTGCCAACTTTCTGGATCAAGAAGGCGAAGGACGTCACCGAGCTGAACATGTGCTGAACACGGAGGTGTCGTACGTTCGTTACTCGATCGGTTGGATCACGAAGAAAGTTCGATTACATCAACCGCGTTGTGAAACGCTTCCGCTTATGGCTTATGAGGGTACGTAGACACACTCTCCCCTCTCATTGCTATGCATCTCCTTGATAGATCTTGGGTGTGCGTAGAATATTTTTGTTTTGCATGCAACGTTTCCCAATAGTGGCATCCGAGCCAGGTCTATGCGTAGATGATATGCACGAGTAGAACATAAAGAGTTGTGGGCGGTGATAGTCATACTGCTTACCACCAACGTCTTATTTTGATTCGGCGGTATTGTGGGATGAAGCCGCCCAGACCAACCTTACATGTCCACGTACATGAGACCAGTTCCACCGACAGACATGCAACTAGTTTTGCATAAAGGTGGCTGGCGGGTGTCTGTTTCTCCTACTTTAGTTGAATCGAATTTGACTACGACCGGTCCTTGAAGAAGGTTAAAACAGTAAACTTGATGAATCACCATTGCGGTTTTTGCGTAGGTAAGAACGGTTCTTGCTAGAAGCCCGTAGCATCCACGTAAAACTTGCAACAACAGAGTAGAGGACGTCTAACTTGTTTTTGCAGGGCATTTTGTGATGTGATATGGTCAAGACATGATGTGATATATGTTGTTGTATGAGATGATCATGTTTTGTAATTTATCGGCAACCGGCAGGAGCCTTATGGTTGTCACTTTATTGTATGAAATGCAATCGCTGATGTCTACTATGCAACTTTATTCTTGTAGACACGTGTTGGGCCTCCAAGCCCAGAATTTTGTAGGACAACAACAATTTTCCGTCAAGTGGATGACCTAAGGTTTATCAATCCGTGGGAGGCGTAGGATGAAGATAGTCTCTCTCAAGCAACCCTGCAATCAAATACAAGAAATCTCTTGTGTCCCCAACACACCCAATACAATGACAAATTGTATAGATGCACTAGTTCGGCGAAGAGATAGTAGTAAAAGTGTAGTATGGATAGTAGATATGAATTTTTGTAATCTCTACTACCTAAAAGAAACGGAACGTTCCGTTTCCCCTCTTACGTCGTCGATCTTCGTCCAGCCTTCGCTCGTTCCGTTGTCCCTGTGGCCAGCGTGCGCAGGCCCAGAAAGGCCCGATACAAAGGCGTGCAGGAGTCCATGCGTCTCTCGGCCGTCGTCGACAGCTTTTTTCCCCTCGCGCATTCATCGCGTCCAAAATTATCGGGATGCAGTCCCCGATCCGATCTGATTTGATGCCCTCGCTCGTTATCTTCGCCATGGGTGTTGCCTCCTCGTCCAAAGCACAACCGCCACACGTACCCATCTCTTCTCTCTTGAAGCCGCCATCGCCGCCCGCTCCCCGTCCGGCCCAGCAACTCTCTCTGCTCGGTGCTCATTGGTGAGGCTCTCCTTCCCCTCTTCGCAATGATGGGATTGGGAGACAGTGGTGGTGGGTGTGGATCGGCGGCGACGTGGCGAGCGAGTAGAGACGAGCGCAGTCAAGCCACCCCGCCTCCAAGCTGTGCCATAGACGAGGTCGTCGCCTCGCCTTTGTGCTGCCATCGGCAGCGCTGAACGAGGATGCCGGCCTGCTCCTGGCTGAGGGTCGCTGCTCCTCGTACAAGGATGCCGAGGCGCAGGCCACCGCGTTGCTGCACATAGGGAACGGCAGGGGAGACCGGCCGCCGCTGAGGCAGGAGAGCACGGTGCTGTAGCGGGCCAAGCAGGGAAAAAGAGAGGGAGAGGGAGGGAGAGAGAGAGATGAGAGAGAGAGATGAGATGAGATTTTCTATGCTTATTTGCTTGATGCTACTCATAGATAAGATAGTTTAGGAAGTGGAAGAGATATAGTATGCTGCACGGATGTTGTTTTTGCTATTTCTTATTGCTGTGCAGATGAGAGAGAGAGAGCGGAGAGAGTCGAGCAGTGCTTTGTTGTTGTTTGGCACAACAATGGATCCCTACGTGGATTTGTTGAGTGATGAGAACACCGATGCAATTTGAGACTACCATTGTATTTTTGGATAACCATCAAAGTGCACGGACATGGCTTTTTTGTTTTCTTCCCAGTACATTATATCCAGCAAATATGCAAGTAACATATAACAGAGAAGAGAGGTCAAGCCAACATCTTCACTGGTAAGAAACTTGAAAATATTGTGCCAACCTCACAAACATTGGAGTCTGTGGCTGCCGCCATAATGGGAGTAATTGACGACTAATAATGCTTATGTTAACACCATGTAGTATAACTTTTCTGACTTTGTCATACTTTCTATGTTCCTATTTTTTGATCACCGGAGCGAATCTACATTCATTACATGATTTTGGTAATATTTCTTAAATCTTTTCTGGCTTTGTCATACTTTCTATGTTAACACCATGTCACTTCTTAAATATTTTTGTTCTCTTGAAAATAATAGAATCTACTAAACATAGTTAGGTCAAATGCAAACCAACATGTGGTTGGATGGTTAGGAGGACAATGGTATCTTCAGTCCACTAGGTTCAAGCCCTAGACTTGACCCTGGTACTCGTCATTTCCTGGATTTATTTCAAGCCGTTCGGCGATGCGTGTTTAGTGGGAGGAAGGGTGTGCGTGCGTGTGTTCATAGGGATGAATGTATGTGCGTATGTATGAGCGTCGACGTCTGTACTTTGTTCAAAAAATGTAAGATCAAAATAATTATTCTGACATGATTAAAGAAATGAATAATGAAAAAAGATCAATTATGCAGTTAACTTAAAGCTATTGGAACTTGGTTTGTAATACTGGTTTGATCGGATTCCATGACATTATTTTCCTCCGTTGTGGTGGAAAATATAATGCATATGAACCTTCGGTAATACAGGGATTTGATTAGATTGGATGCCCAATGATAGAAGCAGATTATAAGAAACGAATATCCAAGAAAAATATTGTGTGTGTTTGAAATGGGGTGGAGAAAGGGGGATTGTGAGCCGGATGCGCCATTGACAAAGATGATAAGTTTGAATTAGGTAGGTGGAGACATTAAGGCAGTGGATGAAAGATAAGAAAAGAAGTAATGCCTCGTGATTATTGTTAAGGGACAATTGCATTTTTACCCCTAGTTGGTTCCTACCCACGGGTTTTGCCCTTAATTTTCGAGCTTGCTCAGTTTTGCCCTTACTTTTTCCATCGAGGTACCTCGAATGCCCTTTGACCGTTTGACCAAAACTTTGAAAATCCATAACTAATTCATACGAACTCAGAAAAATGCAAATAAGATATCAAAATGTTAAGATAAACATTGTCTTTATGGGCATATCATTTGCATTCAGGACAAAAGCATCGTTTAAACTACTCGATGTAATTAATATTATTAACATTATTAAAAATAAATAGGTATAAACAATATTTTTTTCATGAATAAAAATTACATGCAAATGTAGGTGATGTTTTCTGAACATCCTGATAACTTATTTGCATTTTTCTGAGTTTGTATCAACTTGTTATGAATGTTTTGACGACTTTGACCATTATTTGGAAACTTCATAACAAGTTGATACGAACTCAGGAAAATGCAAATAAGGTATCAGGATGTTCAGAAAACATCACCTACATTTGCATATAATTTTTATTCATGAAAAAAATATTGTTTATACCTATTTATTTTTAATAATGTTAATAACATTAATTACTTTTGGTAGTTTAAACGATGCTTTTGTCCTGAATGCAAATGATATGCCCATAAAGGTAATGTTTATATGAACATTTTGATATCTTATTTGCATTTTTCTGAGTTCATATGAATTAGTTATGAATTTTCCAAGTTTTGGTCAAACAGTCAAAGGGCATTCGAGGGACCTCGATGGAAAAAGTAAGGGCAAAACTGAGCAAGCTCGAAAAGTAAGGGCAAAACCCGTGGGTAGGAACCAACTAGGGGTAAAAATGCAATTGTCCCTATTGTTAAACCACTAGAATATTATGCCCCGTTGCAACGCACAGGCATTTACCTAGTGCGAACAATAAAAAACAGCAAGGTAGTAAATAGTAAAACAGAGCACAAACGGTATTGCAATGATGGAAAATGAGGCCTAGGGTGCACTTTCACTAGTGCAATCTCTCAACAACGCTAACATAGTTGGATCATATGATTATCCCTCAAAGTGCAATAAAGAATCACTCCCGAGTTCCTATTATCGGAGAACCAAAGATAGAAATTGTTTTGTAGGGTACGAAACCACCTCAAAGCTATTCTTTCCGTTCGAGATATTCAAGAGTTCGTACTAAAATAACACAAAGCTATTCTTTCCGTTCGATCTATCTTAGAGTTTGTACTAAAATAACACCAAAGCAAATTCATATTCATAATACTCAATCCAACACAAAGAGCTTCAAAGAGTGCCCCAAGATTTCTACCGGAGAAACTAAAGACGAGAACGTGCATCAACCCCTAAGCATAGATTACCCCAATGTCACCACGGGAATCCGCGAGTTGAGTGCCAAAACATAAATAAAGTGAATCAATACGATACCCCATTGTCACCATGACTATTCATTTGCAAGACATATATCAAGTGTTCTCAAATCCATAAAAGTATTCAATCCGATAACAACGAAATCTCAAAGGGAAAAACTAAATTCCTCACAACAAGATAGAGAGGGGAAAACACCATATGATCCGACGATATTAACCAAGCCCGCGATACATCAAGATCGTGACATCTCAAGAACACGAGAGAGAGAGAGAGAGAGAGAGAGAGAGAGAGAGAGAGAGAGAGAGAGAGAGATTAAACACATAGCTACTGGTACAAACCCTTAGCCCCGAGGGTGGACTACTCCCACCTCATGGTGGTGGCCGCCGGGATGATGAAGATGGCCATCGGTGATGATTCCCCCTCCGGCAGGGTGCCGAAACGGGGTCTAGATTGGATCTTGTGGATACAGGGCCTTGCGGCGGCAGAACTTCTGATCTAGGGCTACCCCCGAAGGGTTTTGGAATATTTGGGATCTTATAGGGCGAAGAGGTGGTCCAGGGGGAACCCGAGGTGGGCAGCACCCACCAGGGCGCGCTTGGGCCTCCTGGCGCGCCCTGGTGGGTGCTGCTCCCCTCGAGTAGCCCCCCAGGTGCTTCCTTGGCCCACTGGCTTTCTTTTGGCCCCAAAAAATCCTCCAGGAGTTTCCCGGTGTTTGGACTCCGTTTGATATTGATTTCCCGCGATGTAAAAAACAAGCAAAAAACAGCAACTGGCACTGGGCACTGGGTCAATAGGTTTGTCCCAAAAAATGCTATAAAGTTGCTATAAAATGATTGTAAAACATCCAAGAATGATAATAAAACAGCATGAATACTTCATAAATTATAGATACATTGGAGACGTATCAGCATCCCCAAGCTTAATTCCTACTCGTCCTCGAGTAGGTAAATGATAAAAGAAATAATTTATGAAGTGTGAATGCTAGCAAAGTGCATAAGTTTGATCAATGATAATTTCAATCACTTCTCCTAGCATCATAACAACAATTCTTTCTTATAAAACTTCTCATGTTATAGTAGCAAACAATTCACATGTTAAGGTTCAAACAATGAATTCTCTTGAAACTCAAACAACCTATGTTCTCAGTCACCAAGCAATTGTAATTCAACTTATTCAACAGAGTCTAAGTAAGAGCTCCACATACTCAACCATCATATAGTCTTCTATGATTGCTAACCCTCACCACATACACATGAGCAAAACGTTTCAACCAGACACATAGAAAGATAGGGGCTTATAATTTCGCCTCCCAACATATTCACCTTTGGGTGATGTCAACAATAATAACTCATGCTACCCATATTCAACTAAACATATGTGCCTAGATCTTTCCTCACCACATGATGCTTACCAAAGGAGAAAAGTAAAAAGGAATAGTGAAAAAAACTTTGACTCTTTGCATAAAAGTAAATACTAAAAAGTAAAAGATAGGCCCTTCGCAGAGGGAAGTAGAGGTTGCCATGCGCTTATTTGTTTGTATGCTCAACCCTTAGTGCAAAATAACATCACGTTATATTGCCCCTTATGATAGCAACCTTTATTATGCACGCTTTTATTCTTTGCCATCACAAGTTCGTACGACGCTCAATTTTCTCTTACACTAAATGATCTAACACTTTTAGAAGCAATTTTTATTGCCTTATTGCACCGATGACAACTTACTCGAAGGATCTTTCTCAATCCTTAGGTAGGTATGGTGGACTCTCAAAACAAGATTTGGGTTTAAGGGTTTTTTCGATGCACAAGTAGTATCTCTACTTGGTGCGGAATTTTTGGCTAGCAAAGATAGGGGGCAAGCACCACATGTTGAAGGATCTATGACAATATAACTTCTATGTGAATATGAACAAACATAAATCATTACGTTGTCTTCCTTGTCCAACGTCAGCAATTTTGGCATATAATATTTTGATGGGGGCTCACAATCAGAAAAGATTTCCAAGACAGTGTATTTGCATGTGAAAGTTCTCTTCCTTATACTAATTATTCGTGAATTGCTTGTATGACCAATATTGTGATTGTCAAGCTTCAAAAGCTTTCACTTCCTAAACCCAATGTGAAGCCACTACTAAGCATGATATGAACATGCAATTTCAACTTCATGATATTCTATTCATTCAAAAATTTACTTTTAGGATATAAGTGAAGAACAAGAGTAAATGACAAGCTACTCCAAAAAGATATAAATCAAGATCATGAGAATAATATTTCTTTCACTCAAATTAATTTAAGTGAATCAAGAGAGAATTTCTTCAAAAAATACTAAAGCACAACCTGCTCAAAAAGATATAAGTGAAGCACTAGAGCAATTCCATAGAAAAGAGCTTCGTTGACGGGATGTGAATGCCGCTTACCTAGCCTCCTACTTGAGGAATCTATTTTATGTAAAAACTTTCAGGTCTAAGTATTTTATTAAAACAGCAAGAAAAATGAAAATAAATGACATTCCAAGCATATCACAACTCATGTGAAGAAGCAAAAACTTAGGCTCAACCGATACTAACCGATAATTGTTGAAGAAGAAAGGTGGGATGCCTACCGGGGCATCCCCAAGCTTAGATGCTTGAGACTTCTCGAAATATTATCTTGGGGTGCCTTGGGCATCCCCAAGCTTGAGCTTTTGTGTCTCCTTAATTCCTCTCATATCACAGTTTCCCTAAATCTCAAAAACTTCATCCACACAAAACTGAACAAGAACTCGTGAGATAAGTTAGTATAAATCAATGCAAAACCTTATAATTATCTACTGTAGCAAACCACAAAAATTATTATTCAACATTGCATACTAAATGCCTCTGCATATTTATACTCCTATCCTCAAATAGAATCATCAAACAAGCAAACATATGCGAACAATGCAACCATAACAGCAATCTGCTAAACCAGTATAGTCTGTAAAGAATGCAAGAGTATCAGTACTTCTTAAACTCAAAAAATTATGATAAAAATAGTACACTGTAGAAAATTTATCAGAGCTTATTTTTCAAACGGTTTCAACAATTTATCACATTCTGACTTTTCTAGGGAATTTTTGCAACAGCGGTAAACTTTCTATTTTGAAACAGCAACATGTAGACTTTCAAAATAAGCAGGGCAAAGGCTATCATTGCCACTTTTATTGAAAATAAAGATGCAAAACATAATTATAAGTAACATCAAGCAAATCCTAACAAAATAAATTGACACTCCTAGCAAAACACATATCATGTGATGAATGAAAACGTAGCTCCAAGTGAGGTTACCGATAATGTTGGAGACGAAAGAGGGGATGCCATCTGGGGCATCACCAAGCTTAGTTCCTTGGATCTTCCTTGAATATTACCTTGGGGTGCCTTGGGAATCCCCAAGCTTAGGGTCTTGTCACTCTTATTCTCCTCATATCGACATTTCACCCAAAATTTGAAAACTTCAATCACACAAAACTTAACGGAACTGTGTGATATAGGTTAGTATGATAAAGAGCAAACCATTTCACCTTGGTACTGTCAAAGACAAGATTCATAATTGTTTCCACACAATGACTACTGTAGTATGTCATTTACACAATTTATATTGAGCAATGGAAACAAGCAAACTATGCATTGAAAACAGAATCTGTCAAAAACAGAACAGTCTGTAGTAATCTATACTCAAACCATACTTCTGCTACTCGAAAAATTATGAAAAAAATTGGATCACGTGAGAAATTTGTATATTAATCTTCTTAAAAAAATAATCAACTCAAAATCACTCTTCTGTTAAAAATGAGAGTTATTTTTGTGAGCGCAAAAGTTTTTGTTTTTCAGCAAGATCAAATCAACTGTCGCCCAACATGATCCCAAAGGCTTTACTTGGCACTTTATTGAAACAAAGACAATAAAACATGATTACTGCAGTATCCTAATCATGTGAACACACAAAAATAGTAGATAAAAGTGTTGGGTTGTCTTCCAACAAGCGCTTTTCTTTTAATGCCTTTTAGCTAGGCATGATGATTTCAATGATGCTCACATAAAAGTTAAGAACTGAAACATAAAAAGAGCATCATGAATCACATGGCAAGCACATTTAAGTCTAACCCACTTCCTATGCATAGGGATTTTGTGAGCAAGAATTTATGGGAACAAGAATCAACTAGCATAGGAAGGCAAAAAGAGCAAAACTTCAAGATTTTCAACATATAGAGAGAGGAAACTTGATATTATTGCAATTCCTACAAGCATAATTTCCTCCCTCATAATAATTTTATGTAGCATCATGAATGAATTCAACAATATAGCCATCACATAAAGCATTCTTTTCATGACACATAAGCATAGCAATTTTGTTACTCTCCACATAAGCAAATTTATTCTCATGAATAGTGGTGGGAGCAAACTCAACAAAATAACTATCATGAGAGTGGAAATTAAAATCATGATGACAAGTTTCATGGTTATCATTATTCTTTATAGCATACACATCATCACCATAATCATCATAGATAGCAACTTTGTTCTCATAATCAATTGAAGCCTCATCCAAAATGGTGGATTCATCGCTAAATAAAGTCATGACCTATCCAAATCCATTTTCATCATTATAATAATCATAGATAGGAGGCATGCAATCATTATAATAAATTTGCACATCAAATCTTGGGGACTAAAAATATCATCTTCATCAAACATAGCATCCCCAAGCTTATGACTTTGCATATCACTAGAATCATGGATATTCGAAGAATTTATAACAGCAACATTGCAATCATGCTCATCATTTATGCCAAACATTTTATTAAATTCTTCTTCTATCAATTGAGCACAATTTTCCTTTCCATCATTTTCACGAAATATATTATAAAGATGATCAATGATATGATGCAACCTCAACTCCATTTTTTTGTAGTTTTATTTATAAACAAAACTAGTGATAAAACAAGAAACTAAAAAAATTCGATTTCAAGATCTAAAGATATACCTTCAAGCACTCACCTCCCCGGCAATGGCGCCAGAAAATAGCTTGATGTCTACTACGCAATTTTTTTCTTATAGACACGTGTTGGGCCTCCAAGCGCAGAGTTTTGTAGGACAACAACAATTTTTCCTCAAGTGAATGACCTAAGGTTTATCAATCTATGGGAGGCGTAGGATGAAGATAGTCTCTCTCAAGCAACCCTGCAATGAAATACAAGAAATCTCTTGTGTCCCAACACACCCAATACAATGGAAAATTGTATAGGTGCACTAGTTCGGCGAAGAGATGGTGGTAAAAGTGTAGTATGGATAGTAGATATGAGTTTTTGTAATGCAAACAATAAAAAACAACAAGGTAGTAAATAGTAAAATGGAGCACAAACGGTATTGCAATGATGAAAAATGAGGCCTAGGGTGCATACTTCCACTAGTGCAATCTCTCAACAATGCTAACATAGTTGGATCATATGATTATCCCTCAAAGTGCAATAAAGAATCACTCCCGAGTTCCTATTAGCGGAGAACAAAAGATAGAAATTGTTTTGTAGGGTACGAAACCACCTCAAAGCTATTCTTTCCGTTCGAGATATTCAAGAGTTCGTACTAAAATAACACAAAGCCCGTTCGATCTATCCTAGAGTTTACTAAAATAACACCAAAACAAATTCATATTCATAATACTCAATCCAACACAAAGAGCTTCAAAGAGTGCCCCAAGATTTCTACCGGAGAAATGAAAGACGAGAACGTGCATCAACCCCTATGCATAGATTACCCCAACGTCACCACGGGAATCCGCGAGTTGAGTGTCAAAAAATAAATCAAGTGAATCAATACGATATCCCATTGTCACCACGAGTACTCAATTGCAAGACATATATCAAGTGTTCTCAAATCCATAAAAGTATTCAATCCGATAATAACAAAATCCCAAAGGGAAAAACTCAATTCATCACAACAAGATAGAGAGGGGAAAACACCATAAGATCCGATATTGTTAACAAAGCCTGCGATACATCAAGATCGTGACATCTTAAGAACACGAGAGAGAGAGAGAGAGAGATTAAACACATAGCTACTGGTACAAATCCTCAGCCCCGAGGGTGGACTACTCCCTCCTCATGGTGGTGGCCGCCAGGATGATGAAGATGGCCACCGGTGATGATTCCCCCCTCCGGCAGGGTGCTGGAACAGGGTCTAGATTGGATCTCGTGGATAAAGAGGCCTTGTGGCGGTGGAACTTCTGATCTAGGGTTACCCCCGAAGGGTTTTGGAATATTTGGGAATTTATAGGGCGAAGAGGCGGTCCAGGGGGCACCCGAGGTGGGCAGCACCCACCAGGGTGCGCTTGGGCCTCCTAGCACGTCCTGGTGGGTGCTGCTCCCCTCGAGCAGCCCCCCAAGTGCTTGCTTGGCCCACTGGCTTTCTTCTAGCCCAAAAAAATCCTCCAGGAGTTTCCTGGTGTTTGGACTCCATTTGATATTGATTTCCTCGATGTAAAAAACAAGCAAAAAACAACAACTGGCACTGGGCACTGGGTCAATAGGTTAGTCCCAAAAAATGATATAAAGTTGCTATAAAATGATTGTAAAACATCCAAGAATGATAATAAAACAACATGAATACTTCATAAATTATAGATACGTTGGAGACGTATCAATCGCCATGTAATTGCTTTACTTTATTTCTATGCGTTAGCAATAGTTGTAGAAGCAATAGTTGGCGAGACGACCACGACGCAATGATAGAGATCAAGGTGTCGAGCCGGTGACGATGGAGATCATGACTATGCTTTGGAGATGGAGATCAAAAGCACAAGATGATGATGGCCATATCATGTCACATATTTTGATTGCATGTGATGTTTATCTTTTATGAATCTTATTTTGCTTAGAACAGCGGTAGCATTATAAGATGATTCCTTCACTAAAATTCAAGATAAAAGTGTTCTCCCCGAGTATGCACTATTGCTAAAGTTCGTCGTTTCGAAGCACCTCATGATGATCGGGTGTGATAGACTCTACGTTCACATACAATGGGTGTAAGACAGTTTTGCACATGCAGAATACTTGGGTTAAACTTGACGAGCCTAGCATATACAGACATGGTCTCCGAACACTAGAGACCGAAAGGTCGAACGTGAGTCATATAGTAGATATGATCAACATAGAGATGTTCACCATTGATGACTACCCCATCTCACGTGATGATCGGACATGGGTTAGTTGATTTGGATCACGTATCACTTAGATAACTTGAGGGATGTTTATTTAAGTGGGAGTTCATCAGTAATTTGATTAATTGAACTTAATTTATCATGAACTTATTCTTATAGTTTTGCATATCTATTTTGTAGATCAATGTCCCGAGCTACCGTTCCCCTGAATTTTAATGCGTTCCTAGAGAAAGCTAAGTCAAAAGATGATGGAAGCAACTACATGGAGTGGGTCCGTAACTTGAGGATTATCCTCATTGCTGCACAGAAGAATTATGTCCTTGATGCACTGCTAGGTGACAGGCCTGCTGCAGGAGCTGATGCAAATGTTATGAACGTCTGGCAAGCTCGATCTGATGACTACTCAATAGTTCAGTGTGCCATGCTTTACGGCTTAGAACCGGGACTTCAAAGACGTTTTGAATGTCATGGAGCACATGAGATGTTCCAGGAGTTGAAGTCAATATTTCAAGGAAATACCTGGGTTGAGAGATATGAAGTCTCCAACAAGTTCTATAGCTGTAAGATGGAGGAGAACAGTTCTGTCAATGAACACATACTAAAAATGTCTGGGTATTATAATCACTTGACTGAGCTAGGAGTTGATCTTCCAGTTGATTGTGTTATTTACAGAGTTCTTCAATCACTGCCATCAAGCTACAAAGGCTTTCATAATGAATTATAATATGCAAGGAATGAATAAAATAATTCCCGAGCTCTTCGCAATGCTTAAGGCCACAGAGGTATAAATCAAGAAGGAGCATCAAGTGTTGATGGTTAATGCTATGTCTTGAGCTTGCGTTGGTTTTCCTTGAAGAGGAAAGGGTGATGCAGCAATAGTAGCGTAAGTATTTCCATTAGTTTTTGAGAACCAAGGTATCAATCCTGTAGGAGGCTCCTCAAAAGTCCCACGCACCTACACAAACAAACAAAGAACTCGCAACCAACGCAATAAAGGGGTTGTCAATCCCTTCACGGCCACTTGCGAAAGTGAGATCTAATAGAGATAGTATGATAAGATAAATATATTTTTGGTATTTTACAATATAGATGCAAAAAGCAAAGATGCAAATAAAAGTAGATTGGAAGCAAATATGATAAGAGATAGACCCGGGGGGCATAGGTTTGACTAGAGGCTTCTCTCAAGATAGCATAAGTATTACGGTGGGTGAACAGATTACTGTCGAGCAATTGATAGACGAGCGAATAATTATGAGATTATCTAGGCATGATCATGTATATAGGCATCACGTCCGTGACAAGTAGACCGACTCCTGCCTGCATCTACTACTATTACTCCACACATCGACTGACTCCTGCCTGCATCTAGAGTATTAAGTTCATAAGAACAGATTAACGCCTTAAGCAAGATGACATGATGTAGAGGGATAAACTCATGCAATATGATACAAACCCCATCTTTTTATCCTCGATGGCAACAATACAGTACGTGCCTTGCAATCCTTTCTGTCACTGGGTAAGGACACCGCAAGATTGAACCCAAAGCTAAGCACTTCTCCCATGGCAAGAAAGATCAATCTAGTAGGCCAAACCAAACTGATAATTCGAAGAGACTTGCAAAGATAACTCAATCATACATAAAATAATTCAGAGGAGATTCAAATATTTTTCATAGATAAACTTGATCATAAACCCACAATTCATCGAATCTCGACAAACACACCGCAAAAAGAGTTTACATCGAATAGATCTCCACAAGAGAGGGGGAGAACATTGTATTGAGATCCAAAAAGAGAGAAGAATCCATCTAGCTAATAACTATGGACCCGTAGGTCTGTGGTAAACAACTCACAACTCATCGGAGGGGCTATGGTGTTGATGTAGAAGCCCTCCATGGCCGATTCCCCCTCCGGCAGAGCGCTGACGAAGGCTCCAAGATGGGATCTCGCGGATACAGAAGGTTACGACGGTGGAAATTGTGTTTCGTTGGCTCTCTGGATGTTTTCGGGGTACGTAGGCTTATATAGGAGGAAGAAGTACGTGGTGGCCTCCTGAGGGGCCCACGAGATAGGAGGGCACACCCTATAGGGGGGGGCTACCCTCTCGTGGCCGCCTCGGCTGCTTCTTGACTTTCACTCCAAGTCCTCTGGATCACGTTCGTTCCAAAAATCACGCCCCCGAAGGTTTCATTCCGTTTGGACTCCGTTTGATATTCCTTTTCTTCGAAATACTGAAATAGGCAAAAAACAACAATACGGACTGGACCTCCGGTTAGTAGGTTAGTCCCAAAAATGATATAAATGTGTAAAATAAAGTCCATAAACATCCAAAAGGGGTAATATAATAGCATGGAGCAATCAAAAATTATAGATACGTTGGAGACGTATCAAGCATCCCCAAGCTTAATTCCTGCTCATCCTCGAGTAGGTAAATGATAAAAACGGAATTTTTGATGTGGAATGCTACCTAGCATAATTATCAATGTAATTTTCTTTATTGTGGCATGAATGTTCAGATCCAAATGATTCAAAATAAAAGTTCATATTGATAAAAGAAATAGTAACACTTCAAGCATACTAATCAAAGTAATCATGTCTTCTCAAAATAACATGTCAAAAGAAAGTTCATCCCTACAAAATCATATAGTTAGGCTATGCTTCATTTTCGTCACACAAAGATGTTCCCAACTTCTATACCCCCGATGACAAGCCAAGCAATTGTTTCATACTTAAATAATTTCAAACTTTTTCAACCTTCACGCAATACATGAGCGTGAGCCATGGATATAGCACTATGGGTGGAATAGAATATGATGATGGGGATTGTGTGGAGAAGACAAAAAAAGGAGAAAGTCTCACATTGACGAGGATAATCAACGGGCTATGGAGATGCCCATCAATTGATGTCAACATGAGGAGTAGGGATTGCCATGCAACGGATGCACTAGAGCTATAAATGAATGCTCAACAAAAGAAAACTAGTGGGTGTGCATCCAACTTGCTTGCTCACGAAGACCTAGGGCATTTGAGGAAGCCCATCGTAGGAATATACAAGCCAGGTTCTATAATGAAAAATTCCAACTAGTATGAAAAAGACAACTTATGAGACTCACTATATGAAAACATGGTGCTACTTTGAAGCACAATATATGAGACTCATTACATGAAGAACAAGGTGCTACTTTGAAGCACAAGTGTGGAAAAAGAGATAGTAACATTGCCCCTTTTATTTATTTTCTTTTCTTTACTTTTCTTTTTTTCTTTTTTTGGCCTTTTTTTCTTTTTGGGCAATGCTCTAATAATGATGATCATCACACTTCTATTGATTACAACATATGAATTACAACTCGAAACTAGAACAAGATATGACTCTATATGAATGCCTCCGGCGGTGTACCGGGATGGTGCAATGAATCAAGAGTGACATGTATGAAAATTATGCATGGTGGCTTTGCCACAAATACGATGTCAACTACATGATCATGCAATGGCAATATGACAAAAGTAAAGTATGTCATGATGATGATAAATGGAACGGTGGAAAGTTGCATGGCAATATATCTCGGAATGGCTATGGAAATGCCATAATAGGTAGGTATGGTGGCTGTTTTGAGGAAGATACAAGGAGGTTTATGTGTGATAGAGCGTATCGTATCACGGGGTTTGGATGCACCGGCGAAGTTTGCACCAACTCTCAAGGTGAGAAAGGGCAATGCACGGTACCGAAGAGGCTAGCAATGGCGGAAAGGTAAAAGTGCGTATAATCCATGGACTCAACATTAGTCAAAAGAACTCATATACTTATTGCAAAAATTTAGAAGTCATCAAAAATCAAGTACTACGCGCATGCTCCTAGGGGGATAGATTGGTAGGAAAAGACCATCGCTCATCCCCGACCGCTACTCATAAGGATGCACAAGCCAGGTACACTTCATGTTTCAAATTTGGTACACAACTTTAACCATACGTGCATGCTACGAGACTTGCTAACTTCAACACAAGCATTCTTTAAGTTCATAATCACCCAACTAGCATGACTTGAATATCACTACCTCCATATCTCAAAACAATTATCAAGTATCAAATTGATCATAGCATCCAATTCACTTCCTATGATAGTTTTTATTATACCCAACTTGGATGCCTACCATTCTAGGACCAATTTTATAACCATAGAAAATACCATGCTGTTCTAAAAGACTCTCAAAATAATATAAGTGAAGCATGAGAGACTAGCAATTTCTACAAAAATAAGTCACCGCCGTGCTCTAAAAGATATAAGTAAAGCACTAGAGCAAAAACTATCAAGCTCAAAAGATATAAGTGAAGCACATAGAGTATTCTAGCAAATTCTAATCAAGTAGAATTCTCCCAAAAGGTGTGTACAGCAAGTATGATTGTGGTAAACTAAAAAGCAAAGAATAATATAATACACGATGCTCCAAGCAAAACACATATCATGCAGCAAATAAAAATATAGCTCCAAGTAAAGTTACCAATGAACGAAGACGAAAGAGGGGATGCCTTCCCGGGGCATCCCCAAGCTTAGGCTTTTGGCTATCCTTGAATATCTTGGGGTGCCATGGGCATCCCCAATCTTAGGCTCTTGCCACTCCTTATTCCATAGTCCATAAAAGCTTTACCCGAAACTTGAAAACTTCACAACACAAAACTCAACAGGAAATCTTATAAGCTCCGTTAGTGAAAGAAAACAAAACCACCACATAAGGTACTGTAATGAAATAATTCTTTATTTATTTTGGTGTTAAACCTACTGTACTCCAACTTCTCTATGGTTTATAAACTATCTTACTAGCCATAGATGCATCAAAATAAGCAAATAACACACGAAAAACAGAATCTGTCAAAAACAGAACAGTCTGTAGCAATCTGTAACTAACGCAAACTTCTGGAACTCTAAAAATCCTACCACAATAGGAAGTCCTGGAAAATTTATCTATTGATCATAAGCAAAAAGAATCAACGCGAAATCACGTTTCTGTGATTTAACAAAACTAAATTCATACGCGCAAAGTTTCTGTTTTCAGTAGAATCAAATCAACTATCATCATAGGTTATCCTATAGGTTGTACTTGGCACAAACACTAATTAAAAGATAAAAACATATCTAAACAGAAGGTAGATATCAAGATTTATTACTAAACAGGAACAAAAACAAAAAACACAAAGAAAATTGGGTTGCCTTCCAGCTAACGCTATCGTTTAACGCCCCTAGCTAGGCATAAAAGCGAAGATATATCTAAGTAGTGCCATCTTTGGCACTAAATTCATAAGTAGCCTGCATGATAGATTCATAAGGTAATTTGACTTTCTTTCTTGGAAAGTGCTCCATGCCTTTCTTTAATGGAAATTGTAATCTAATATTCCCTCCCTTCATATCAATAATCGCGCCAATCGTTCTAAGGAAAGGTCTACCAAGAATAATAGGGCAAGAAAGATTGCAATCTATATCAAGAACGATAAAATCTACGGGCACCAAATTTCTATTTGCAACAATGAGAACATCATTGATCCTCCCCATTGGCTTTTTAATGGTGGAATCCGCAAGGTGCAAATTTAAAGAGCAATCATCAAGATCATGGAAACCTAGAATATCACATAAAGTTTTCGAAATCATGGAAACACTAGCACCCAAATCACACAAAGCAAAACACTCATGATCTTTAATTCTAATATTTATAGTAGGTTCCCACTCATCATTAAGTTTTCTAGGTATAAATACTTCCAAATTAAGTTTTTCATCATAAGATTGCATCAAGGCATCAACAATATGTTTGATAAAAGCTTTATTTTGACTATAAGCATGAGGAGAATTAACGACGGATTGCAACAAGGAAATACAACCTTCTAAAGAACAATTATCATAATCAAATTCCTTGAAATCCGAGATAGTGGGTTCAATACTATTTAAAGTCGTGACCTCTCCAATCCCACTTTTACCAAATTTAGCATCAAGATCTAAAAACTCCGAATTCTTGGGACGCCTTCTAGGTAAAGTTGACTCATCATAAGTCCCATAATTATCAAGATTCATATTGAAAAACAAAGATCTAATAGGAGACACATCAATAACTTTAAGATCTTTATCATTATTTTCATGGAAACTAGAAGAACACACCTTTATAAAGCAATCTTTCTTAGCACGCAATCTAGCGGTTCTTTCCTTGCAATCATCAATGGAAATTCTCATTGCCTTGAGAGACTCATTGATATCATGCTTAGGAGGAGAAGATCTAAGTTTAAGAGAATCAACATCAAGCGAAAGTCTTTCAACGTTCCTAGCCAAATCATCAACTTTGAGCAATATTTCTTCAAGCAAAGCATTAAAATTCTTTTGAGAGATCATAAATTCTTTCACACTATTCTCAAAATCAGAGGGCATCTTATTAAAATTACCATAAGAATTATTGTAGGAATTTCCATAATTATTAGAGGAATTACTAGGGAACGATCTAGCATTAAAGTTTCCTCTATAAGCATTGTTTCCAAAACTATTCCTACCAACAAAATTCACATCCATAGATTCATTATTATTCTCAATCAAAGTAGACAAAGGCATATCATTGGGATCGAGAGGAGTATTTTTAGTAGCAAAAAATTTCATAAGTTCATCCATCTTTCCACTCAAAACATTGATTTCTTCTATAGCATGCACTTCTTTACTAGAAG
Source organism: Triticum aestivum (assembly GCF_018294505.1). Lineage (NCBI taxonomy): Eukaryota > Viridiplantae > Streptophyta > Magnoliopsida > Poales > Poaceae > Triticum > Triticum aestivum. Next base: position 308,646,460 of record NC_057807.1, on the reverse strand, counting down.
AACTATTGGTGTGCCATTGAGAATAATTAGCCATAATATTATCAAGAAGTTTTGTAGCATCTCCTAATGTGATTTCCATAAACGTGCCTCCCACGGCCGAATCTACGAGATTTCTAGAAGCAAAGTTCAAACCGGCATAAAATTTTTGTATGATCATCCATAAATTCAAACCATGAGTAGGGCAATTGCGAAGCATCAATTTCATTCTTTCCCAAGATTGGGCAACATGCTCATGATCAAGTTGTTTAAAATTCATAATATCGTTCCTAAGAGTGATGATCTTAGCAGGAGGAAAATACTTAGAGATAAAAGCATCTTTGCACTTGTTCCAAGAATCAATACTATTTTTAGGCAAAGACGAAAACCAAACTTTAGCACGATCTCTAAGTGAAAACGGAAATAACTTCAATTTAACAATACTGTTATACGTATCTTTCTTCTTTTGCACATCGCACAAATCAACAAAGTTGTTTAGATGAGTAGCGGCATCTTCACTAGGAAGGCCGGCGAATTGATCTTTCATAACAAGATTCAGCAAAGCAGTATTGATTTCACAAGACTCAGCATCATTAAGAGGAGCAATCGGAGTACTAAGGAAATCATTAATATTGGTATTCAAGAAATCACACAATTTGGTATTATCTTGTGCCATGGCAACAAGCAATCCAACACACAAGCAAACAGAAAAAGGCAAGCAAAAGAGAGAGGAGGAGATTTGGAAAGAAAGGGCGAATAAAACAGAAAAGGTGAAGTGGGGGAGAGGAAAATGAGAGGCAAATGGCAAATAATGTAAATGCGAGGGAGATGAGTTTGTGATGGGTACTTGGTATGTCTTGACTTGAGCGAAGACCTCCCCGGCAACGGCGCCAGAAATCCTTCTTGCTACGTCTTGAGCTTGTGTTGGTTTTCCTTGAAGAGGAAAGGGTGATGCAGCAATAGTAGCGTAAGTATTTTCCTCAGTTTTAGGGAACCAAGGTATCAATCCAGTAGGAGGCTCCTCAAAAGTCCCACGCACCTACACAAACAAACAAAGAACTCGCAACCAACACAATAAAGGGGTTGTCAATCCCTTCACGGCCACTTGCAAAAGTGAGATCTAATAGAGATAGTATGATAAGATAAGTATATTTTTGGTATTTTATAAAATAGATGCAAAAAGTAAAGATGCAAATAAAAGTAGATTGGAAGCAAATATGATAAGAGATAGACCCGGGGGCCATAGGTTTCACTAGAGGCTTGTCTCCAGATAGCCATAAGTATTACGGCGGGTGAACAAAGTACTGTCGAGCAATTGATAGAAAAGCGAATAATTATGAGATTATCTAGGCATGATCATGTATATAGGCATCACATCCGTGACAAGTAGACCGACTCCTGCCTGCATCTACTACTATTACTCCACACATCGACCGAGTCCTGCCTGCATCTAGAGTGTTAAGTTTATAAGAACAGAGTAACACCTTAAGCAAGATGACATGATGTAGAGGGATAAACTCATGCAATATGATATAAACCCCATATTTTTATCCTCGATGGCAACAATACAATACGTGCCTTGCAACCCTTTCTGTCACTAGGTAAGGACACCGTAAGATTGAACCCAAAGCTAAGCACTTCTCCCATGGAAAGAAAGATCAATCTAGTAGGCCAAACCAAACTGATAATTCGAAGAGACTTGCAAAGATAACTCAATCATACATAAAATAATTCAGAGGAGATTCAAATATTTCTCATAGATAAACTTGATCATAAACCCACAATTCATCGAATCTCGACAAACACACCGCAAAAAGAGTTTACATCGAATAGATCTCCACAAGAGAGGGGGAGAACATTGTATTGAGATCCAAAAAGAGAGAAGAAGCCATCTAGCTAATAACTATGGACCCGTAGGTCTGTGGTAAACTACTCACAACTCATCGGAGGGGCTATGGTGTTGATGTAGAAGCCCTCCACGGTCGATTCCCCCTCCGGCAGAGCGCCGATGAAGGCTCCAAGATGGGATCTCGCGGATACAGAAGGTTACGGCGGTGGAAATTACTTTCCGTTGGCTCTCCGGATGTTTTTGTTGGAAATATGCCCTAGAGGCAATAATAAAAGGATTATTATTATATTTCCTTGTTCATGATAATTGTCTTTATTCATGCTATAATTGTATTATTCGGAAATCGTAATACATGTGTGAATACATAGACCATAATATGTCCCTAGTAAGCCTCTAGTTGACTAGCTCGTTGATCAACATATAGTCATGGTTTCCTGACTATGGACATTAGATGTTGTTGATAACGGGATCACATCATTAGGAGAATGATGTGATGGACAAGACCCATTCCTAAGCATAGCACAAGATCGTGTAGTTCGTTTTGCTAGAGCTTTTCCAATGTCAAGTATCTTTTCCTTAGACCATGAGATCGTGTAACTCCCGGATACCGTAGGAGTTCTTTGGGTGTATCAAACATCGCAACGTAACTGGGTGACTATAAAGGTACACTACAGGTATCTCCGAAAGTGTCTGTTGGGTTGGCACAGATCGAGACTGGGATTTGTCACTCCGTATGACGGAAAGGTATCTCTGGGCCCACTCGGTAATGCATCATCATAATGAGCTCAAAGTGACCAAGTGTTTGGTCACGGGATCATGCATTATGGTACGAGTAAAGTGACTTGCCGGTAACGAGACTGAACGAGGTATTGGGATACCGACGATCAAGTCTCGGGCAAGTAACATACCGTTTGACAAAGGGAATTGTATACGGGGTTGATTGAATCCTCGACATCGTGGTTCATCTGATGAGATCATCGAGGAGCATGTGGGAGCCAACATGGGTATCCAAATCCCGCTGTTGGTTATTGACCGGAGAGCCGTCTCGGTCATGTCTGCGTGTCTCCCGAACCCGTAGGGTCTACACACTTAAGTTTCGGTGACGCTAGGGTTATTAGGAAGACTTGTATGTGATTACCGAATGTTGTTCGGAGTCCCGGATGAGATCCCGGACGTCACGAGGAGTTCCGGAATGATCCGGAGGTGAAGATTTATATATGGTAAGTCGTCATACGGTCACCGGAAAGTTTCGGGGGGCATATCGGTATTGTACCGGGGCCACCGGAGGGGTTCCGGGGGTCCACCGGGAGGGGCCACCTCTCTCGGAGGGCCTCATGGGCCGTAGTGGGCAGGGGAACCAGCCCCTGGAGGGCTGGGGCTCCCCCCTTTGGGCCCATGCGCCTAGGGTTGGGGGAAACCCTAGTGGGGGCGCCCCCCTTGCTTGGGGGCAAGCCCCCTCCCTTGGCCGCCGCCCCCCTCTAGATCTCATCTAGAGGGGGCCGGCCCCCTTCCCCCTTACCCTATAAATAGAGGGGCGAGGGGAGGGCTGCAGACAACAACATCCAAGGCGCAGCCCCTCCCCTCCCCAACACCTCTCCTCCTTCGTTAAGAGCTTGGCGAAGCCCTGTCGGAGTACTGCCTCTCCACCACCACCACGCCGTCGTGCTGCTGCTGGAGCCTTCTTCCTCAACCTCTCCTTCCCCCTTGCTGGATCAAGAAGGAGGAGACATCATCCGCTCCATACGTGTGTTGAACGCGGAGGTGCTGTCCGTTCGGCACTTGGTCATCGGTGATTTGGATCACGGCGAGTACGACTCCATCATCCCCGTTCTCTTGAACGCTTCCGCTCGCGATCTACAAGGGTATGGAGATGCACTCCTATCGCTCGTTGCTTAGATGAACTCATAGATGGATCTTGGTGAAATCGTAGGAATTTTTTTATTTTCTGCAACGTTCCCCAACAGTGGCATCATGAGCTAGGTCTATGCGTAGTTCTCTATTGCACGAGTAGAACACAAAACTATTGTGGGCGTAGATCTTGTCAACTTGCTTGCCGCTACTAGTCTTATTTTGCTTCAGCGGTATTGTGGGATGAAGCAACCCGGACCGACCTTACACGTACGCTTACGTGAGACAGGTTCCACCGATTGACATGCACTAGTTGCATAAGGTGGCTAGCGGGTGTCTGTCTCTCCCACTTTAGTTGGAGCGGATTCGATGAAAAGGGTCCTTATGAAAGGTAAATAGAAGTTGACAAAATCACGTTGTGGTTATTCGTAGGTAAGAAAACGTTCTTGCTAGAACCCAATTGCAGCCACGTAAAAGATGCAACAACAATTAGAGGACGTCTAACTTGTTTTTGCAGCAATTGTCTTGTGATATGATATGGCCAAAAGTTGTGATGAATGATGAATGATATATTGTGATGTATGAGATCATGTTCTTGTAATAGGAATCACGACTTGCATGTCGATGAGTATGACAACCGGCAGGAGCCATAGGAGTTGTCTTTATTTTTGTATGACCTGCGTGTCATTGAAGAACGCCATGTAAATTACTTTACTTTATTGCTAAACGCGTTAGCCATAGAAGTAGAAGTAGTCGTTGGCGTGACAACTTCATGAAGACACGATGATGGAGATCATGATGATGGAGATCATGGTGTCATGCCGGTGACGAAGATGATCATGGAGCCCCGAAGATGGAGATCAAAGGAGCTATATGATATTGGCCATATCATGTCACTATTATATAATTGCATGTGATGTTTATTATGTTTATGCATCTTGTTTACTTAGAACGATGGTAGTAAATAAGATGATCCCTTATAACAATTTCAAGAAAGTGTTCCCCCTAACTGTGCGCCGTTGCTAAAGTTCGTCGTTTCGAAGCACCACGTGATGATCGGGTGTGATAGATTCTTACGTTCACATACAACGGGTGTAAGACAGTTTTACACATGCAAAAACACTTAGGGTTAACTTGACGAGCCTAGCATGTACAGACATGGCCTCGGAACACAGAGACCGAAAGGTCGAACATGAGTCGTATGGAAGATACGATCAACATGGAGATGTTCACCGATGATGACTAGTCCATCTCACGTGATGATCAGACACGGCCTAGTCGACTCGGATCGTGTAACACTTAGATGACTAGAGGGATGTCTAATCTGAGTGGGAGTTCAATAAATAATTTGATTAGATGAACTTAATTATCATGAACTTAGTCTAAAACCTTTGCAAATATGTCTTGTAGATCAAATGGCCAACGCTCATGTCAACATGAACTTCAACGCGTTCCTAGAGAAAACCAAGCTGAAAGATGATGGCAGCAACTATACGGACTGGGTCCAGAACCTGAGGATCATCCTCATAGCTGCCAAGAAAGCATATGTCCTAGAAGAACCGCTAGGTGAAGCACCCATCCGAGAGAACCAAGACGTTATGAACGCTTGGCAGTCACGTGCTGATGATTACTCCCTCGTTCAGTGCGGCATGCTTTACAGCTTAGAACCGGGGCTCCAAAAGCGTTTTGAGAAACACGGAGCATATGAGATGTTCGAGGAGCTGAAAATGGTTTTCCAAGCTCATGCCCGGGTCGAGAGATATGAAGTCTCCGACAAGTTCTATAGTTGTAAGATGGAGGAAAACAGTTCTGTCAGTGAGCATATACTCAAAATGTCTGGGTTGCACAACCGCCTGTCGCAGCTGGACATTAACCTCCCGGACGAGGCGGTCATTGACAGAATCCTTCAGTCGCTCCCACCGAGCTACAAGAGCTTTGTGTTGAACTACAATATGTAGGGGATGGTGAAAACTATTCCTGAAGTATTTTCATGCTGAAGTCAGTAGAGGTAGAAATCAAGAAAGAACATCAAGTGTTGATGGTCAATAAAACCACCAAGTTCAAGAAGGGCAAGAAGAACTTCAAGAAGGACGGCAAGGATGTTGCCGCGCCCGGTAAGCCAGTTGCCGGGAAGAAGTCAAAGAATGGACCCAAGCCTGAGACTGAGTGCTTTTATTGCAAAGGGAAGGGTCACTGGAAGCGAAACTTCCCCAAATACTTAGCGGACAAGAAGACCGGCAACACTAAAGGTAATTTGATATACATGTAATTGATGTGTACCTTACCAGTACTCGTAGTAACTCCTGGGTATTTGATACCGGCGCCGTTGCTCATATTTGTAACTCACAGCAGGAGCTGCGGAATAAGTAGAGACTGCGAAGGACGAGGTGACAATGTGCGTCGGGAATGGTTCCAAGGTTGATGTGATCGCCGTCGGCACGCTACCTCTACATTTACCTATGGGATTAGTTTTAAACCTCAATAATTGTTATTTAGTGCCAAGTTTGAGCATGAACATTGTATCTGGATCTCGTTTGATACGAGATGGCTACTCATTTAAATCTGAGAATAATGGTTGTTCTATTTATATGAGAGATATGTTTTATGGTCATGCCCCAATGGTCAATGGTTTATTCCTAATGAATCTCGAACGTAATGTTACACATATTCATAGTGTGAATACCAAAAGATGTAAAGTTGATAACGATAGTCCCACATACTTGTGGCACTGCCGCCTTGGTCACATTGGTGTCAAGCGCATGAAGAAGCTCCATGCTGATGGACTTTTAGAGTCTCTCGATTACGAATCGTTTGGCACGTGCGAACCATGCCTCATGGGCAAAATGACCAAGACTCCATTCTCCGGAACAATGGAGCGAGCAACCAACTTATTGGAAATCATACATACCGATGTGTGCGGTCCAATGAGCATTGAGGCTTGCGGAGGATATCGTTATGTTCTCACTCTCACTGATGACTTGAGTAGATATGGGTATGTCTACTTGGTGAAACACAAGTCCGAGACCTTTGAAAAGTTCAAGGAATTTCAGAATGAGGTAGAGAATCAACGTGACCGAAAGATAAAGTTCCTACGATCAGATCGTGGAGGAGAATATTTAAGTCACGAATTTGGTACACACTTAAGGAAATGTGGAATCGTTTCACAACTCACGCCGCCTGGAACACCTCAGCGTAACAGTGTGTCCGAACGTCGCAATCGCACTCTATTGGACATGGTGCGATCTATGATGTCTCTTACCGATTTACCGCTATCATTTTGGGGATACGCTCTAGAGACAGCTACATTCACTTTAAATAGGGCTCCGTCTAAATCCGTTGAGACGACATCGTATGAATTATGGTTTGGAAATAAACCTAAGCTGTCGTTTCTAAAAGTTCGAGGGTGCGATGCTTATGTCAAGAAACTTCAACCTGAAAAGCTCGAACCCAAGTCGGAAAAATGCGTCTTCATAGGATACCCTAAGGAAACCATTGGGTATACCTTCTACTTAAGATCCGAGGGCAAGATCTTTGTTGCCAAGAACAGATCCTTTCCGGAAAAAGAGTTTCTCTCAAAAGAAGTAAGTGGGAGGAAAGTAGAACTTGATGAAGTACTACCTCTTGAACCGGAAAGTAGTGCAGCTCAGGAAAATGTTCCTGTGGTGCCTACACCAACTGGAGAGGAAATTAATGATGATGATCAAGGTACTTCGGATCAAGTTGCTACTGAACCTCGTAGGTCCACAAGGACACGTTCCACACCAGAGTGGTATGGCAACCCTGTCCTGGAAATCATGTTGTTAGACAACGGTGAACCTTCGAACTATGAAGAAGCGATGGCGGGCCCAGATTCCAACAAATGGCTTGAAGCCATGCAATCCGAGATAGAATCCATGTATGAAAACAAAGTATGGACTTTGACAGACTTGGCCGATGATCGGCGAGCGATAGAAAACAAATGGATCTTTAAGAAGAAGATGGACGCGGATGGTAATATTACCATCTATAAAGCTCGACTTGTCGCTAAGGGTTATTGGCAAGTTCAAGGGGTTGACTATGATGAGACTTTCTCTCCCATAGCAAAGCTGAAGTCCGTCTGAATCATGTTAGCAATTGCCACATACTATGATTATGAGATATGACAGATGGACGTCAAAATGGCATTCTTTAACGGGCATCTTAAGGAAGAACTGTATATGATGCAACTGGAGAGTTTTGTCGATCCTAAGAATGCTAACAAGGTATGCAAGCTCCAGCGATCCATTTATGGGCTGGTGCAAGCATCTCGGAGTTGGAACATTCGCTTTGATGAGATGATCAAAGCGTTTGGGTTTATGCAGACTTATGGAGAAGCCTGCGTTTACAAGAAAGTGAGTGGGAGCTCTGTAGCATTTCTCATATTATATGTAGATGACATACTCTTGATGGGAAATGATATAGAACTTTTGGACAACATTAAGGCCAACTTGAACAAGTGTTTTTCAATGAAGGACCTTGGAGAAGTTGCTTACATATTAGGCATCAAGATCTATAGGGATAGATCGAGACGCCTCATAGGTCTTTCACAAAGCACATACCTTGATAAGATTTTGAAGAAGTTCAAAATGGATCAGTCTAAGAAATGGTTCTTGCCTGTATTGCAAGGTGTGAGATTGAGCTCAGCTCAATGCCCGACCACGGCAAAAGATAAAGAATAGATGAGTGTCATCCCCTATGCTTCAGCCATAGGATCTATTATGTATGCCATACTGTGTACCAGACCTGATGTAAACCTTGCCGTAAGTTTGGTAGGAAGGTACCAAAGTAATCTCGGCAAGGAACACTGGACAGCGGTCAAGAATATCCTGAAGTACCTGAAAAGGACAAAGGACATGTTTCTCGTTTATGGAGGTGACGAAGAGCTTGTCGTAAAAGGTTACATCGACGCTAGCTTCGACACAGATCTGGATGACTCTAAGTCACAAACCGGATACGTGTATATGTTGAATGGTGGAGCAGTAAGCTGGTGCAGCTGCAAGCAGAGCATCGTGGCGGGATCTACATGTGAAGCGGAGTACATGGCAGCCTCGGAGGCAGTGCATGAAGCAATTTGGGTGAAGGAGTTCATCACCGACCTAGGAGTCATACCCAATGCGTCGGGGCCGATCAAACTCTTCTGTGACAACACTGGAGCTATTGCCCTTGCCAAGGAGCCCAGGTTTCACAAGAAGACCAGGCACATCAAGCGTCGTTTCAACTCCATCCGTAAAAATGTTCAAGATGGAGACATAGATATTTGCAAAGTACTTACGGATCTGAATGTCGCAGATCCGTTGACTAAACCTCTTTTGCGAGCAAAACATGATCAACACTAGAACTCTATGGGTGTTCGATTCATCACAATGTAACTAGATTATTGACTCTAGTGCAAGTGGGAGACTGTTGGAAATATGCCCTAGAGGCAATAATAAAAGGATTATTATTATATTTCCTTGTTCATGATAATTGTCTTTATTCATGCTATAATTGTATTATCCAGAAATCGTAATACACGTGTGAGTACATAGACCATAATATGTCCCTAGTAAGCCTCTAGTTGTCTAGCTCGTTGATCAACAGATAGTCATGGTTTCCTGACTATGGACATTAGATGTCGTTGATAACGGGATCACATCATTAGGAGAATGATGTGATGGACAAGACCCAATCCTAAGCATAGCACAAGATCGTGTAGTTCGTTTTGCTAGAGCTTTTCCAATGTCAAGTATCTTTTCCTTAGACCATGAGATCGTGTAACTCCCGGATACCATAGGAGTTCTTTGGGTGTATCAAACGTTGCAACATAACTGGGTGACTATAAAGGTACACTACAGGTATCTCCGAAAGTGTCTGTTGGGTTGACACGGATCGAGACTGGGATTTGTCACTCCGTATGACGGAGAGGTATCTCTGGGCCCACTTGGTAATGCATCATCATAATGAGCTCAAAGTGACCAAGTGTTTGGTCACGGGATCATGCATTACGGTATGAGTAAAGTGACTTGCCGGTAACGAGACTGAATGAGGTATTGGGATACCGACGATCGAGTCTCGGGCAAGTAACATACTGTTTGACAAAGGGAATTGTATACGGGGTTGATTGAATCCTCAACATCGTGGTCCATCCGATGAGATCATCGAGGAGCATGTGGGAGCCAACATGGGTATCCAGATCTCGCTGTTGGTTATTGACCGGAGAGCCGTCTCGGTCATGTCTGCGTGTCTCCCGAACCCGTAGGGTCTACACACTTAAGTTTCGGTGACGCTAGGGTTATTAGGAAGACTTGTATGTGATTACCGAATGTTGTTCGGAGTCCCGGATGAGATCCCGGACGTCACGAGGACTTCCGGAATGATCCGAAGGTGAAGATTTATATATGGGAAGTCGTCATACGGTCACCGGAATGTTTCGGGGGCATATCGGTATTGTACCGGGGCCACCGGAGGGGTTCCGGGGGTCCATCGGGAGGGGCCACCTCTCTCGGAGGGCCTCATGGGCCGTAGTGGGCGGGGGAACCAGCCCCTGGAGGGCTGGGCGCCCCCCTTTGGGCCCATGTGCCTAGGGTTGGGGGGAAACCCTAGTGGGGGCGCCCCCTTGCTTGTGGGGCAAGCCCCCTCCCTTGGCTGCCGCCCCCCCTCTAGATCTCATCTAGAGGGGGCCGGCCCCCTTCCCCTTCCCCTATAAATAGAGGGGCGAGGGGAGGGCTGCATACAACAACATCCAAGGCATAGCCCCTCCCCTCCCCAACACCTCTCCTCCTCCGTTAAGAGCTTGGCGAAGCCCTGTCGGAGTACTGCCTCTCCACCACCACCACGCCGTCGTGCTGCTGCTGGAGCCTTCTTCCTCAACCTCTCCTTCCCCCTTGCTGGATCAAGAAGGAGGAGACATCATCCACTCCGTACATGTGTTGAACGCGGAGGTGCTGTCCGTTCGGCACTTGGTCATCGGTGATTTGGATCACGGCGAGTACGACTCCATCATCCCCGTTCTCTTGAATGCTTCCGCTCGCAATCTACAAGGATATGTAGATGCACTCCTATCACTCGTTGCTTAGATGAACTCATAGATGGATCTTGGTGAAACAGTAGGAATTTTTTTATTTTCTGCAACGTTCCCCAACAGTTTTCGGGGTACGTAGGCTTATATAGGAGGAAGAAGTACGTCGGTGGCCGCCCGAGGGACCACGAGACAGGGGGCGCGCCCTATAGGGGGGGGGGGGGCGCCCTACCCTCTCGTGGCCGCCTCGGCTGCTTCTTGACTTGCACTCCAAGTCCTCTGGATCACGTTCGTTCCAAAAATCACGCTCCCGAAGGTTTCATTCCGTTTGGACTCCGTTTGATATTCCTTTTCTTCGAAATACTGAAATAGGCAAAAAAACAGCAATACGGGCTGGGCCTCCGGTTAGTAGGTTAGTCCCAAAAAAGATATAAATGTGTAAAATAAAGCCCATAAACATACAAAAGGGGTAATATAATAGCATGGAGCAATCAAAAATTATAGATACGTTGGAGACATATCAGTTAACAAGACCACTAGTTTCAAGAAAAAGGTCAAGGGGAAGAAAGGGAACTTCAAGAAGAATGGCAAGGAAGTTGCCACTCCCGGGAAGAAGCCCAAAGCTGGACCCAAGCCTGAAACTGAGTGCTTCTACTGCAAAGAGAGTGGTCACTAGAAGCAGAACTGTCCCAAGTATTTGGCGGATAAGACGGATAGCAAAGTGAACAAAGGTATATTTGATATACATGTAATTGAAGTGTTCCTTACTAATGCTCGTAGTAGTGTCTGGGTATTTGATATTGGTTCAGTTGCTAATATTTGTAATTCGAAACAGGAGCTGCAGAATAAACAAAGATTGGCTAAGGACGAGGTGACGATGCGCGTCGGAAATGGTTCCAAGGTCGATGTGATCGCCGTCGGCACACTACCTCTACATCTACCTTCGGGATTAGTCTTAGACCTCAATTATTGTTATTTGGTGCCCGCGTTGAGCATGAGCATTATATCCGGATCTTGTTTATTGCGAGATGGTTATTCATTTAAGTCAGAGAATAATGGTTGTTCTATTCATATGAATAATATCTTTTATGGTCATGTACCCTGGAATAGTGGTCTATTCTTGTTGAGTCTAGATTGTAGTGATACACATATTCATAATATTGATGCCAAAAGATGCGAAGTTGATAATGATAGTGCAACATACTTGTCACACTGCCATTTAGGTCATATTGGTGTAAAGCGCATGAAGAAACTCCATGCAGATAGACTTTTGGAATCATTTGATTATGAATCATTTGATACTTGCGAACCATGCCTCGTGGGCAAGATGACTAAAACTCCGTTCTCTGAAACAATGGAGCGAGCTAATGACTTATTGGAAATAATACATACCGATGTATGCGCTCCAATGAGTGTTGAGGCACGCGGCCGGCATCATTATTTTCTGACCTTCATAGATGATTTGAGTAGGTATGCGCATATCTACTTGATGAAACACAAGTCTGAAACATTTGAAAATTTCAAAGAATTTCAGAGTGAAGTGGAGAATCATCGTAAAAAAAAAAATTTCTACGATCTGATCGTGGAGGCGAATGCTACGTCTTGAGCTTGTGTTGGTTTTCCTTGAAGATGAAAGGGTGATGCATCAAAGTAGCGTAAGTATTTCCCTCAGTTTGTGAGAACCAAGGTATCAATCCAGTAGGAGGCTCCTCAAAAGTCCCACGCACCTACACAAACAAACAAGAACCTCGCAAACAATGCAATAAAGGGGTTGTCAATCCCTTCACGGCCACTTGCGAAAGTGAGATCTGATAGAGATAATAAGATAAATATTTTTGGTATTTTTATGATATAGATTGGAAAATAAAAGATGCAAACAAAAGTATATGGTAAACTTATATGATAAAAGATAGACCCGGGAGCCATAGGTTTCACTAGTGGCTTCTCTCAAGATAGCATAAGTATTACGGTGGGTGAACAAATTACTGTCGAGCAATTGATAGAAAAGTGTATAGTTATGAGATTATCTAGGCATGATCATGTATATAGGCATCACATCCATGACAAGTAGACCGAAACGATTCTGCATCTACTACTATTACTCCACACATCGACCGACTCCTGCCTGTATCTAGAGTATTAAGTTCATGAAGAACCGAGTAACACATTAAGAAAGATGACATGATGTAGAGGGATAAACTCATGCAATATGATATAAACCCCATATTTTTATCCTCGTTGGCAACAATACAATACGTGCCTTGCTGCCCCTGCTGTCACTGGGAAAGGACACCACAAGATTGAACCCAAAGCTAAGCACTTCTCCCATTGCAAGAAAGATCAATCTAGTAGGCCAAACCAAACTGATAATTCGAAGAGACTTGCAAAGATAGACAATCACACATAAAAGAATTCAGAGGAGATTCAAATACTTCTCATAGATAAACTTGATCATAAACCCACAATTCATCGGATCTCGACAAACACACCGCAAAAAGAGTTACATCGAATAGATCTCCAAGAAGATCGAGGGGAACTTTGTATTGAGATTCAAAGAGAGAGAAGAAGCCATCTAGCTAATAACTATGGACCCGAAGGTCTGTGGTAAACTACTCACAACTCATCGGAGAGGCCTTGGAGATGATGTAGAGGCCCTCCATGGTCGATTCCCCCTCCGGCGGAGCACCGGCGAAGGCTCCAAGATGGGATCTCATGGATACAAAAGGTTGCGGCAGTGGAATTAGGTTTTTGTGGTGCTCCTGGATGTTTTCAGGGTACGTGGATATATATAGGAGGAAGAAGTAGGTCGGTGGACGCTCGAGGGGCCCACGAGGGTGGGGGGCGTGCCGGGCACCCTCGTGGCCGCCTCGTTTGTTGCTTCACTTCCATTCCAAGTCCCCTGTATTGCGTTTGTTCCAAAAAGATCGCTCTTGAAGGTTTCATTCCGTTTGGACTCCGTTTGATATTCCTTTTCTTCGAAACACTAAAATAGGCAAAAAAACAGCAATTCGGTCTGGGCCTCTGGTTAGTAGGTTAGTCCCAAAAATGATATAAAAGTGTAAAGTAAAGCCCATAAACATCCAAAATGGGTAATATAATAGGATGGAACAATAAAAAATTATAAATACATTGGAGACGTATCAGCGAATATTTGAGTTACGAGTTTGGCCTTCATTTAAAACAATGTGGAATTGTTTCACAACTCATGCCACCTGGAACACCACAACGTAATGGTGTGTCCGAACGTCGTAACCGTACTTTATTAGATATGGTGCATTCTATGATGTCTCTTATCGATTTACCACTATCGTTTGGGGTTATGCATTAGAGGCAGTTGCATTCACGTTAAATAGGGCACCGTCTAAATCTGTTGAGACGACACCGTATGAACTATGGTTTGGCAAGAAATCTAAGCTGTCGTTTCTTAAAGTTTGGGGTTGCGACACTTATGTCAAAAGGCTTCAACCTGATAATCTTGAACCCACATCGGAGAAGTGTGTATTCATAGGATACCCTAAGGAAACAATTGGGTATACCTTCTACCACAGATCCAAAGGCAAGATCTTTGTTGCTAAGAATGGATCCTTTCTAGAGAAGGAGTTTCTCTCGAAAGAAGTGAGCAGGAGGAAAGTAGAACTTGATGAGGTAATTGTACCTTCTCTCGAATTGGAAACTAGCACATCAGAGAAAAATATTCCCGTGATGCCTACACCAACTAGAGAGGAAGCAAATGATAATGATCATGAAACTTCAGATCAAGTTACCACTGAACCTCGTAGGTCGACCAGAGCACGATCCTCACCAGAGTGGTATGGTAATCGTGTCCTGGAAGTCATGTTACTAGACCAAGGCGAACCTATGAACTATGAGGAAGCTATGATGAGCCCAGATTCTGATAGATGGCTAGAGGCCATGAAATCCGAGATAGGATCTATGTATGAGAACAAAGTGTGGACTTTGGTGGACTTGCTCGATGATCGGCAAGCCATAAAAAATAAATGGATCTTCAAGAAGAAGATTGACGCTGATTGTAATGTTACTGTCTGCAAAGCTCAACTTGTCGCGAAAGGTTTTCGACAAGTTCAAGGGGTTGACTATGATGAGACTTTCTCACCTGTAGCGATGCTTAATGTAGTGACCCGACCCGAATGGGTCAAGTCTCCGTGCTTACGTGTCATCCCTGGATCGGTATGCTGACACACACAGTACTCGAGGATTTATAACAAAGGTAAATCACATGTATAAAATAACGTAAAAACTATTACCTCAATCCAAAATAGCGGAAGCAACAAGGTTGTGGATTCCCATCAACATGAACGACAAAGTTGAGTATAGGAAATCATAACCCTAACGTATCACTTACTCGTCGTAAGATCCTGCAACATGAGATGTTGCAGCCACAGAGGGTCAGTACATTGAATGTACTAGCAAATTCACACCATAGAGCAATGATGAATAAAGGCTATCACTACATGCATATTTGGCTGGTGGAAAAGCTCTATGGTTATAGTTTTTGCGCAAAGCCAATTTTTCCCTACTGCAAAGGAATAAAATTATTTAACTATCATGGTGGTTGTTAAACATTGAGAATGGTTGACAGCATTCTCAATCCCAATTAAAAGTACTCATTAACAACCCAACAATATTAAATTAGAGTAACATGTTGAGATCAACAGGATAATCCAAGTACTAGATACTCAAGATGTCCATAACCGGGGACACGGCTAACCATGATTAGTTTATACACTCTGTAGAGGTTTGCGCACTTTTCCCCACATGACTCGATCTCCTCCATTTGGTTTCTCGCACTACATGGTGTTTGAGAAACGGATGACCGAGACATAGTCTTTCAGAAGCGCTTGCACCTTACGTATATGGTAGACCGTACCAACCAACATCCCCTACATCTGCTAGTCTACCCTGTAAGAGTTCGCACGACTTAGTCAACTATGCTAGAGCCCATAATAGCATGTGGCTGCACACGGAAGTTTCTATCATGAATAATCTTATGATCCCTTTGAGCCTGGGTGGCAGTCCGAAGAAATACAGGCAAGTCCTGGAAACCCAGGTGCCTAGATAGGCAAGTCCTGGAGTAACCAGGTGCCTCAATCCACCCAGATGTGTGTTTAAGTTGCCACCTTAAATAAACCATTAATTAACAATCTCACATCTGTCATGGAAATTCACTCACCCAATCCACGTCTACTAGCATAGCATGGCATAATAAGCAAACGTAGAAGTAACTCCCAAGGGTTTGATAACAAAACAGGTAATAGGTGCTACCTCAATCTACTTCCCAAAACCCACAAGTTAATTAGATCCTAATCATGCAATGTTTGAGGATAGATCTAATGCATAAAAACTGGGTATGAGAAAAGGTTTGATCAAAGTGTGAACTTGCCTGCAATGTTGATGAAGATGATTCGCACTCAATACTCTTGATGGCTCTACTCGTCACACTCCGGTCAATCTATCATAAGCAAGCAATAGTAACCACACATAAGCAATCAGTCAAAAGCACCGGAAGGAACGAAGAAAACAACTCGGAAAACATCAAAACCAAGAAAATAACTCTTGAAGCATAAAACAATTTCTAACAGTACCAAAATTATGTGAATTTGGCCTTATCAGAAAGTTTAGCTCAAGAGCTTCGATTTGCAAAAAGAATCACTCAAAATGGAGTTATAAAACTCAAGTTACAGACGAAACAAGATTGAATACTAATCTGAACTAAACTTAATTTTTGCATTGTCAAAAGCATGTTTAAGTTGTTTATCTGGATAGAGGGGATCATAACGAAGAAGTGGGCGTTGGTTTCGTTGGATTTGGACAAACGAGTAAAAAGTAGTGGTTGTTTGAAAAACAGGGGCCAATCTGTAAATAAAAATATTCACGGATGGGTCCCTGGCCAAAATCTATTAATAAAAAGAAAACTCTACCAAGCGAATGCTCGCTAACAGAACCTAACTAATGAACGTTCGCAAAATAACAAAACCTAATTTAATAAACCGAAAAAACAAACCGAAGGAAAACCGGGGTGGTTAAATCGGTTTATACTGGTTCGGGCGAACAAACCGGTGGCGGCGGCGGTTCCCGGCGAAGTGCGGCGGCGAGGCGGAGCGACGCGGCAGCGGCGGCTCGGATCCGGCCGGGGCGGCGGCTCCGGTCGTCCAGGAGGTCGGCGAAGGGGTCGGGGAGGGGCGGCGCGGCGAGGCGAAAAGGATGGCGGCGTCGGCGGCGGTCCTCGGCGACGGGATGGAGCGAGGCGATGGCGGCTCCGGCGAGACGGGGCGGTGGGATGCGGCGGCGGCGCGAGATGTGGAGAGAGGCAAGGCGAGAGGAGGAAAAGAGGGGCGACGGCGTCGGGGCTGGCCTTTTAAAGGGGCAGGAGAGGGCGGTGGCGTGGGGAAGGGGGCGACGGGCGCTGTGGGGGCGGCGGACTCCGGCGAGTCCCACTGGGGCACGCGAGGAGGAAGGCGGTGGCGCGCTGGGCTGGGCCGTGACCTGGCCTGGGAGCTGGGCCGGCCCAGTCGGAGGAGGGAGTTTTTTTTTTAAAATACAGATAGACAACAAAACAAATAAAAACCACAAATACTAAAAACGATATATAGGCATATTATATATCAAAATTTTCAGAAAATTATTTTCCACAATATGAACATTATTCTAGCATCAAATAAAATCTACAAATTTTTAAATAAATCAAATAGTGCTACTGCTCTAATAAAATCCAGTAAAAATCATTTTAAAAATACCAAAATTAATTCAAATTTATTTCTCTCCAATTTTTTGATGTAGGGAATCTTGTTACCCTAATTTCTGTATATTTTATTTTTGGAGAAAAATAATTTGAATAAAACCCAAATAACTCCAAATTGAAAAATAAATTCAAAAGAACTTTGAATTTAATTCTTTTAAACTCCCAACTCATATTTCATATGTTTTGAAGAAGTCATTTTATCTTCTCTCATGAAAATCATTGAGTTGCGTGAAGTTTATGAATTGGAAATATTTCCAAATGAAATTCAAATATTTTCAAATACCCTTTCATTTAATTAAATGGAACAAGTCATATCATCTTCGCTCAAGGGTTTTGTATTTGAAAAGAATTTGAATTCATGAAGATCAGAAAAGAAAATGAAAGTTTGGGAAAGTCCTTTTATTCCCTCTCATTTAACTTTCAAAAGTTTCGAATCACTCAATTAATCAATCAATCAAACAATCAATCAAAACTATCTATTTAATATAACATTCCAAAATTTAGAATTTTGGGATGTTACACTTAAGTCCGTCTAAATCATGTTAGCGATTGCTGCATTTTATGACTATGAAATCTGGCAAATGGATGTCAAAACTGCATTCCTTAATGGATTTCTTAAAGAATAGTTGTATATGATGCAACCAGAAGGTTTTGTCGATCCTAAAGGTGCTAACAAAGTGTACAAGCTCCAGCGATCCATCTATGGACTGCTGCAAGCATCTCGGAGTTGGAATATACGCATTGATGAGGTGATCAGAGCATATGGTTTTGTACAGACTTGAAGCCTGTATTTACAAGAAAGTGAGTGGGAGCTCTGTAACATTTCTGATATTATATGTGGATGACATATTATTGATTGGAAATGATATAGAATTTCTGGATAGCATAAAAGGATACTTGAATAAGAATTTTTCAATGAAAGACCTCGGTGAAGCTGCTTATATATTGGGCATCAATATCCATAGAGATAGATCAATATGCTTAATAGGACTTTCACAAAGCACATACCTTGATAAAGTTTTGAAGAAGTTCAAAATGGACCAGTCAAAGAAAGGGTTCTTGCCTGTGTTACAAGGTGTGAAGTTGAGTCAGACTCAAAGCCCGACCACTGTAGAAGATAGAGAGAAAATGAAAGTCATTCCCTATGCCTCAACCATAGGTTCTATCATGTATGCTATGCTATGTACCAGATCTGATGTGTGCCTTGCCATAAGTTTGGCAGGTAGGTACCAAAGTAATCCAGGAGTGGATTACTGGATAGCAGTCAAGAACATCTTGAAGTATATGAAAAGGACCAAGGATATGTTTTTCGTTTATGGAGGTGACAAAGAGCTCGTCATATATCATAACGTTGATGGTAGCTTTGACACTGATCCGGATGACTCTAAGTCACAAACCGGATACGTATTTATATTGAATGGTGGAGCTGTTAGTTGGTGTAGTTCCAAGCAAAGCATTGTGGCGGGATCTACATGTGAAGCGGACTGCATAGCTTCTTCGGAAGCAGCAAATGAAGGATTCTGGATGAAGGAGTTCATATCCGATCTGGGTGTAATACCTAGTGCATCGGGTCCAATGAAAATCTTTTGTGACAACACTGGAGCAATTGCCTTGGCGAAGGAATCTAGATTTCACAAGAGAACCAAACACATCAAGAGACGCTTCAACTCTATTCGTGAATATGTCAAGGATGGAGACATAGAAGTTTGCAAAATACATACAGATCTGAATGTAGCAGACCCGTTGACTAAGCCTCTTACACGAGCAAAACATGATCAGCACCAAGACTCCATGGGTGTTGGATTCATAACAATGTAATCTAGATTATTGTCTCTAGTGTAAGTGGGAGACTGAAGGAAATATGCCCTAGAGGCAATAATAAAGTTGTTATTTTATATTTCCTTATTCACGATAAAGGTTTATTATTCATGCTAGAATTGTATTGATCGAAAACCTAAATACATGTGTGAATACAAAAACAAATACTGTGTCCCTAGTGAGCCTCTAGTAGACTAGCTCGTTGATCAAAGATGGTTAAGGTTTCCTTACCATGGACATGTGTTGTCATTTTATAATGGGATAACATCATTAGGAGAATGATGTGATGGACAAGACCCATCCGTTAGCTTAGCATAATGATCGTTCAGTTTATTGCTATTGCTTTCTTCATGTCAAATACATACCTTCGACTATGAGATTATCCAACTCCCGGATACCGAGGAATGCCTTGTGTGATATCAAACATCACAACATAACTGGGTTATCATTAAATATGATCTACAGGTATCTCCGAAGGTGTTTGTTGAGTTGACATAGATCGAGATTAGGATTTGTCACTCCGAGTATCGGAGAGGTATCTCTGGGCCCTCTCGGTAATACACATAATAAGATTACAAGAAAATGACTAAGGAGTTAGTCACAAGGTGATGTATTACGAAACGAGTAAAGAGACTTGCCGGTAACGAGATTGAACTAGGTATGAAGATACCGACGATCGAATCTCGGGCAAGTAACATACCGATGGACAAAGGGAATTACGTATGTTGTCATAATGGTTCGACCGATAAAGATCTTCGTAGAATATGTAGGAGCCAATATGGGCATCTAGGTTACACTATTGGTTATTAACCGGAGAGGTGTCTCGGTCATGTCTACATAGTTCTCGAACCCGTAGGGTCCGCATGCTTAACGTTCATTGACAATATAGTGTTATATGAGTTGTATGATTTGGTGACTGGATGTTGTTCGGAGTGCCGGATGAGATCACGTAGATGACGAGGAGTCTCGAAATGTTTGGGAGGTAAAGATTGATATATAGGACGATGGTATTTGGACACCAGAAGTGTTTCGGGACGTACCCGGAAGTAATCGGGTTACCGGAAGGGGTTCTGAGCACCCCCCGGGAAGTTATGGGCCTTATGGGCCAATGGAGGGGACATACAAGCCCACAACGGGACTGGTGCGCCCCTCCATGGCTTGTCGGCCCTAAGGGGAAGGAAAGAGGAGGGGTGGCCTCTCCTGCCTTTCCCTCCTCAGGAGAGAAAGGAAGGGGGGGCTACCTCCTCCTTCCTTCCTCCCGTGCTCCAAATAAGGAAGGGGGGGGGGGCTTGGGAGAGACCCCAAGTAGGATTCCCACTACTTTGGCGCCCCCTTGGCTGCTCCTCCCTCCCTCCCACCTATATATATGTGGGAGGGGGCACCTAGCACACAACAGACAATTGCTTAGCCATGTGTGGTGCCCCCTCCATCATTTACACCCCCGGTCATATTTTCGTAGTGCTTAGGTGAAGCCCTATGGAGATAACTTCACCGTCACCATCACCACGGCGTCGTGCTGCCGAAACTCATCCACTACCTCGCCGTCCTGCTGGATCAAGAAGGCAAAGGACGTCACCGAGCTGAACGTGTGCTGAACACGGAGGTGCCGTACGTTCAGTACTCGATCGGTTGGAGCACGAAGAAAGTTCGACTACATCAACCGCGTTGTGAAACGCTTCCACTTACGATCTATGAGGGTACGTAGACACACTCTCCCCTCTTGTTGCTATGCATCTCCTTGATAGATCTTGCGTGTGCGTAGAATTTTTTTGTTTTCCATGCAACGTTTGCCAACACTTTTATCCAATGTGAAAGTCCTTCGATCCATAAAAGGCACTAAATCTTGGTTCGACATTCAACTTTTTTAGGCAAAATCGCAAGATTTATTAAGACGTCACCAAAGTTACAAGAATGAATAAAAGATCTCCAGGGTGGCCTTACCAAGTATGGCGGCCAGCCCCTAATGAAGGTGCATGCTTAGTGAGATTCCGAGCCTCGACATTTGAGGTCCTAAACTCATGCCTAAATAAACAGGAAGTAAAACTACTAGATGTATCTATTATTTTCATG
The DNA here is from genome assembly GCF_018294505.1 of Triticum aestivum. Taxonomy (NCBI): domain Eukaryota; kingdom Viridiplantae; phylum Streptophyta; class Magnoliopsida; order Poales; family Poaceae; genus Triticum; species Triticum aestivum. The sequence goes on along the minus strand of NC_057807.1, from coordinate 308,625,124 downwards.
TGTGATAGCTCAAAAAACCACTTCATTTCTCTAGCCAATTGCTTCAATTGCCACCATGCAATCCAATGCCACCGAGATCTTTATGATACATAAGTCATGTGCCAATGCCAAAGCCTCCCTGATTGCCAATGTCCCGCGCATAGTTGGGTCATCAATGTGATTGAACACCAGTGTCAACACCCTTCGTACGTTCCACTTAGTTTCTGCATATTGCCAACATTCAACTTGTTCGGTCTGGTCCGGCCCTCGTACTGGACCTTCAAACCTATTAGGGTAACCTTGGTACAAGGTTTGGGCCGCACCTTAGGGTAACAGGCCAACCTTAGGTCCTTAGGGTTGTCCTGCTATTACCATTCTCTTGTTTGGTGGGATATGGCCTGATGACCTACAAACTGGTGGCGAGAGGAGAGGCAGTTCACGGATTATGGAGAAGCGGGGTGAAACGTTGCTGGAGAAGGGCACATCATGCTCAATTCCGATGAGCTTTTGATCCTGCTTGGTTGCAAGCCCTTCCCGCGTGTTCTGGCGGCTGCCGGCAGTCCCTGCTCTGGTCGATGGTGGAAAACTTGAAGACCTCTGGGGCAGGACATGCGGATGGTGGAGAAGCTAGTAGAGGCGACATGCTCTACTTCGCCGGCTAGATGCTGCTCTGTATAACTCCTGCGGTGGACATGTAGCATATTGTACATTGTTGCAGTTTGACCCTAGGGTCAGAATGGTGATCTGGAGTTTCTCGGCTTGGAAGCTTTGGATCTCTTTGATTTGGAAGAAATCTTTACAGAGGAGGAAGTTTGGCAAGTTATGAAAGAAATCCCTCCTGATCGGGCACACGGCCAGAGGGCTTCATTGGCACGTTCTACCATAAAGCTTGGGATGTGATCAAGCCAAACATTATGGCAGATTTGCTAAAGCTATATGTGGGTGACAAAAGGGGCTTTGATAGGCTAAACAAGGCACACATAGTGCTTATTCCCAAGAAGGCAGATGCTAGAGAAGTGGGTGAATTCAGACCGATTAGCTTACCCACAACTTTTCCAAACTGTTCACCAAGATCCGAGTGATGCATGCACGGAAGAGGACACAAGAGATTGTCACCATAAAAACTAGTCAGCATTCATAAAGGATCGGAATATGCATGACAATTATCTACTGGTCAGACAGGTGGCACGCAAGATCAATGAAAGAAAGGAGTAGTGCCTATTTCTCGAACTTGACATCTCATGGGCGTTTGCCTTGTTATCATGGATCTTCTTATTCGAGGTCATGATAGACAAAGGGTTTGGTCGTGGATGGCTTACATGGGTGTCCGCAATCCTGTCCACATCTAGCACCTTAGTGATTGTGAATGGAGTCCCTAGTCATGCCATTTATCACACCAAAGGTTTGAGGTAGGGGGACCTCATCCCCCCTGCTCTTTGTGATAGCAACGGGCACACTCACGACGTTGTTCTCTAAAGCGTCCGAACAAGGCGTGATCAATGAAATTCGTGGCATCTCCCCCACATAGAGACTATCTTTATATGCTGGCGGTGCGAAGATGTTAATCAAGCATACGGTATAAGACTTAAACTTTGTCAGGGAAGCGATGGGATTATTTGGTGAAGCTTTTAGCGTGACAATAAATTATAGAAAAACAGTTGTGGTCCTCATTAGAGGGTCCGAGGAGGATAGGCAGAGAGTTGTTAACATACTTCACTGCGAGATGCGAAACTTCCTGTGTAGATACCTCGGCATCCAATTGGCGATCAAAGCATTGACATGTGTATATTGGCAAGCACTACTTGATCAGGTTAGGAAATTCATCCCGACTTGGCAACATGGTCTCATTGGACACCCTGGTTGACTAATTCTGGTCAAGTCGGTGACCATGACAGGGCCAATTCATCAACTGATGGTCCGCAATGCTCCGGAGTGGGTTTTTGAAGAGATCAACAAGTGGATGTGTTCTTTCTTCTGGGCCGGTAAAAATAAGGCAAATGGAGGGCAATGCCTTGTCGCGTGGGACACGGTATGCCACACTACTCAATTTTGTGGGCTTGGTGTTAAGGACATCATAATTCAAGCATTGGCCTTGTGAGTTCGATGGGAATGGTTGCGTCGAGTGGACCAAGCAAGGCCATGGTAGGGATTGCGGATGATTGAGGATAAGGAAGCCATCTTGGTCTTCAACAACATGGTCAAGCTAGTCGTGGGTAATGTCGTGAAGGTTTCGTTTTGGAAGGATAGGTGGATCCATGGATTTACTGTTGGAGAAATCGCGCCGCTAACTAGTAAGCTAGTTCAACCCCATGTGAGCAACATGAGAACGGTACAACATGCCCTTGATGACAATGCTTGAGTATAGGACATGCATGGGGATTTTTCCTTCATGGGGCACATACAGGCGGTGCACCACTGCTAGGCCATCGCTACGGTGGCAACAAATGTTGGAGAGATGGACCAGTTCCTATGGCCAGCTGACGACGCTGGTTTCTACTCCACCAAATCGGTGTACAAGTGCTCGTGCATGTGATTGCTAGTTTGCTCTATGGCCACGTGCATTTGGAGAAGTTGGGCCCCGCTTTGGTGCAAGATCTTTGCCTGGCTGATGGGTCAGTACCATCTTTGGACTAGCGACCAACATGCACGTCACGGACTACAACAAGAGACCTCGGCCTATTTCACTTGCCTGCAGGAAGAAGATAACATCGATCACATCCTTGCACATTGCGTGTATGCTATAGAAGTGTGGCATTGGTGCTTTGAGGGACTTCAATTGAACATTGAGCCTCCGAACAACACCATGATGTTCAAAGAGTGGTGGTTGAGGCAAAGGGAGAACTTCTCAAGACGGATTCGGCAGGGGTTTGATACGTCCATTTTGCATCATGCTTTTATATCAATATTTATTGCATTATGGGCTGTTATTACATGTTATGTAACAATACTTATGCCTTTTCTCTCTTATTTTATAAGGTTTACATGAAGAGGGATAATGCCGGCAGCTGGAATTCTGGACTAGAAAACGAGCAAATATTAGAGACCTATTCTGCACAACTCCAAAAGTCCTGAAACTCCACGGAGATCAGTTTTGGAATATATTAAAAATATTGGGCGAAGAATGCACCAGAGGGGGCCACCAGTCATCCACGAGGGTGGATGGCGCGCCCTACCCCCTGGGCACGCCCCCTACCTCATGGCCCCCCTGGCAGGCCCCGATGTCCATCTTATGCTATATGGTGTCTTTTTCCCTGGAAAAAATCATAAGGAAGCTTTTGGGATGAAGCACCACCGTCTCGAGGCGGAACCTGGGCAGGACCAATCTAGGGCTCTGGCGGAGCTGTTCTGCCGGGGAAACATCCCTCTGGGAGAGGGAAATCATCGCCATCGTCATCACAATCGATCCTCTCATCGAGAGGGGGTCAATATCCCTCAACATCTTCACTATCACCGTCTCCTCTCAAACCCTAGTTCATCTCTTGTATCCGATCTTTGTCTCAAAACCTCAGTTTGGTACCCGTGGGGTGCTAGTAGTGTTGATTACTCCTTGTAGTTGATGCTAGTTGGTTTATTTGGTGGAAGATTATATGTTCATATCCTTAATGCTATTCAATACCCCTCTGATTATGAACATGAATATGCTTGTGAGTAGTTACGTTTGTTCTTGAGGACATGGGAGAAGTCTTGTTATAAGTAATCATGTGAATTTGGTATTCGTTCGATATTTTGATGAGATGTATGTTGTCTCTCCTCTAGTGGTGTTATGTGAACGTTGACTACATGACACTTCACCATGATTTGGGCCTAGGGGAAGGCATTGGGAAGTAATAAGTAGATGATGGGTTGCTAGAGTGACAGAAGCTTAAACCCTAGTTTATGCGTTGCTTCGTAAGGGGCTGATTTGGATCCATATGTTTCATGCTATGGTTAGGTTTACCTTAATTCTTCTTTCGTAGTTGCAGATGCTTGCGAGAGGGGTTAATCATAAGTGGGAGGCTTGTCCAAGGAAGGGCAGCACCCAAGCACCAGTCCACCCACATGTAAAATTATCAAAGTAATGAACGTGAATCATATGAGCATGATGAAAACTAGCTTGACGATAATTCCCATGTGTCCTCGGGAGCACTTTGCTTTATATAAGAGTTCGTTGAGGCTTGTCCTTTGCTATAAAAAGGATTGGGCCACCTTGATGCACCTTAGTTACTTTTTTTTACTCGTTACCCATTACAAATTACCTTATCACCAAACCATCTATTATCGATAATTTCAATGCTTGCAGAGAATACCTTACTGAAAACTGCTTGTCATTTCCTTCTGCTCCTCATTGGGTTCGACACTCTTACTTGTCGAAAGGACTACGATAGATCCCCTATACTTGTGTCAAGACTCTTTTCTGGCACCGTTGGCAGGGAGTGAAGCGCCTTTAGTAACTGGATTTTGGTAAGGAAACATTTTTATAGTGTGCTGAAATTTACTGTCACTTGTTACTATGGAAAATAATCCTTTGAGGGGCTTGTTTGGGGTATCTTCACCACGACCAGAAGTGCAAAGAGTTGCTCGTTGCTCCTCAACCTACTGAAAATATTTACTTTGAAATTCCTTCGGGTATGATAGAGAAACTGCTAGCTAATCCCTATACAGGAGATGGAACATTACATCCCGATATGCACCTAATCTATGTTGATGAAGTTTGTGGATTATTTAAGGTTGCAGGTATGCCCGAGGATGTTGTCAACAAGAAGGTATTCCCTTTATCTTTGAAGGGAAAGGCATTGACATGGTATAGGCTGTGTGATGATATTTGATCATGGAACTACAACCGATTGAAAATGGAATTTCATCAGAAGTTTTATCCTATGCATCTGGTTCATCGTGATCGGAATTATATATATAATTTTTGGCCTCATGAAGGAAAAATTATCACTCAAGCTTGGGGGAGACTTAAGTCAATGTTATATTCATGCCCCAATCATGAGCTCTCAAGAGAAATTATTATTCAAAAAATTTATGCTCAGCTTTCTCATAATGTTTGCTCCATGCTCGATACTTCTTGTACTGGTTCTTTTATGATGAAAACTATTGAATTCAAATGGGATATATTGGAAAGAATTAAGCAACTCTGAAGATTGGGAACTTGATGAAGGTAATGAGTTAGGTATAACCCCTAAGTTTGATTGTGTTAAATCTTTTATGGATACCGATGTTTTTCGTGAATTTAGCACTAAATATGGATTTGACTCTGAGATAGTAGCTTCTTTATGTGAATCATTTGCTACTCATGTTGATCTCCCTAAGGATAAGTGGTTTAGATATCATCCTCCCATTGAAGTGAAAGTAGTAGAACCTATTAAAGTTGAATAAAAAACTATTACTTATAATATTGATCCTATTGTTCCTACCGCTTATATTGAGAAACCACCTTTTCCTGTTAGAATAAAGGATCATGCTATTGCTTCAACCGTGGTTCGTAAGAATAATACTAGAACACCTACACCCCCTGAGCAAATTAAAGTTGAACCTAGTATTGCTATGGTCAAATATCTCTTGGTCGATAATATTGATGGGCATGTTATTTATTTCTGTGATGAAGCTGCTAGAATTGCTAAACCCGATACTAAAAATAAATATAGACCTATTGTTGGCATGCCTGTTGTTTCTGTTAAAATAGGAGATCATTGTTATCGTGGCTTATGTGATATGGGTGCTAGTGTGAGTGCAATACCTCATTACTTATACAAAGAATTTATGCATGATACTGCACCTGCTGAGATAGAAGATATTGATGTTACTATTAAGCTTGCCAATAGAGACACTATTTCACCAATTGGGATTGTTATAGATGTTGAAGTCTTGTGTGGGAAAATTAAATATCCTACTGATTTTCTTGTTCTTGGTTCCCCACAAGATGACTTTTGTCCCATTACATTTGGTAGACCCTTCTTGAATATTGTTAATGCTAAGATAGACTGCGAAAAGGATATTGTTACTGTTGGTTTAGGGGATATGTACCATGATTTTAATTTCGCTAAATTTCGTAGACAACCCCATGATAAAGAATTGCCTAGTAAAGATGAAATTATTGGTCTCGCTTCTATTGCCGTGCCTCCTAATGACCCTTTAGAACAATATTTGCTCGACCACGAAAATGATATGTTTATGAATGAAAGAAGGGAAATAGATGAAGTATTCTTTAAGCAAGGACCTATTTTGAAGCACAACTTGCCTGTTGAAATCCTTGGGGATCCTCCTCCACCCAAGGGTGATCCCGTGTTTGAGCTTAAACAATTACCTGATACTCTTAAATTTGCTTATCTCGATGAAAAGAAGATATATCCTGTTATTATTAGTGCTAACCTTTCAGAGCATGAAGAAGAGAAATTATTGAAAACTCTGAAGAAGCACTGTGCTGCTATTGGATATACTCTTGATGATGTTAAGGGCATTAGTCCTACTCCATGTCAGCACAAAATAAAATTGGAGAAAGATGCTAAACCAGTTGTTGATCATCAACGACGGTTAAATCCTACGATGAAAGAAGTGGTAAGAAATGAAATACTAAAGCTTCTTGAGGCAGGTATAGTTTATCCTATTGCTGATAGTCAGTGGGTAAGTCATGTTCATTGTGTCCCTAAGAAGGGAGGTATTACTGTTGTTCCTAATGATAAGGATGAATTGATCCCACAAAGAATTGTTACAAGTTATATAATGGGAATTGATTTCCGCAAATTAAATAAAGCTACTAGAAAATATCATTACCCTCTACCTTTTATTGATCAAATGCTAGAAAGACTATCCAAACATACACATTTTTGCTTTCTAGATGGTTATTTTGGTTTCTCTCAAAGACCCGTGTCAAAATAGAATCAAGAAAAGATCCTCCCCGACAACAGCGCCAGAAATTCCTTTTGATGTCTGCTAGAACTACGTCGACATTTCCCCAAAGAGGAAGGGATGATGCAGTATAGCAACGGTAGGTATTTCCCTCAGTGATGAGACCAAGGTTATCGAACCAGTAGGAGAACCTCCTCACACCACGTAAACAACACTTGCACACAAATAACAAATAGTCGCAACCCAATGTGTTAAAGGGGCTGTCAATCCCTTTCGGGTACGGCGCCTCTAGCGGGCAAATAACATGAGGTAAAAAGTGGTAGATAGGATAAATAGATCGCAGAACAAATAAATTGCAGCAAGGTATTTTTGTATTTTTGGTTTAATAGATCTGAAAATAAATGTAAGAGAAAATAGATCGCAAAGGCAAATTTGATGAAAAGAGACCCGGGGGCCACAGGTTTCACTAGTGGCTTCACTTGATAAAAATAGCAAACGGTGGGAAAACAATTACTGTTGGGCAATTGATAGAACTTCAAATAATCATGACGATATCCAGGCAATGATCATTATACAGGCATCACGTCCAAGATTAGTAGACCGACTCCTACCTGCATATACTACTATTACTCCACACATCGACCGCTATCCAGCATGCATCTAATGTATTAAGCTCATGAGAAAATGGAGTAATGCATTAAGAACGATGACATAATGTAGACGAGATCCGTCTATCTATAGCAGCAGATATAGATCTCATCTTGTTATCCTTAGTAGCAATGATACATACGTGTCGGTTCCCTTTTTGTCACTGGGATCAAACACCGTAAGATCGAACCCACTACAAAGCACCTCTCCCCATTGCAAGATAAATAGATCAAGTTGGCCAAACAAAACCCAAATATCGGAGAAGAAATATGAGGCTATAAGCAATCATGCATATAAGAGATCAAAGAAGACTCAAATAACTTTCATGGATAAAAACATAGATCTAATTATAAACTCCAAGTTCATCGGATCCCAACAAACACACCGCCAAAAGACTTACATCATATGGATCTCCAAGTGTAACATCCCAAATTTTCAATTTGGAATGTTATACATTAGATCATCATTGCATATCATATTTTATTGCATTTTGGCTTGATCCTAGAAATTCTACGCAACTCAAGGACCCACGGAGAGAGTTGTGGATTTCGTTATTTTCATATTTGAGTTTTCTCAAAATTTGAAAAGAGGATCATTTGGTTTTAAGTATTTTTATTTCCTAATATTTCTAAAATAAAAATATATGAGAGGAGATAAAATGACTTCTCCAAAATAATGAAATATTAGAGAAAAAATATTAAAATCAATTTATCATTTCATTTGGAGTTTATTGCAATTTTATTTGAATTAGAAAAATTGCACGTTTTCAAAAATTGCATTTTAGGCCAAGAAAATGTTCATCTTGTTCTAAATATTTTATTTAAACGGTGAAAATTTGTTTGGCATTTTTAGTTTTTTATTTATTATTCTAGGATTTATTTTCGGCAGAATCTTATTTAAAAAAAAAGTCAGCGCCCGACTGGGCCGAAGCCCAGCTGAGCCGGCCGGCCCAACCCGCACTGCCGCCGACACCGCTGGGCGAGTCCGAGCCGGACACGCCTCGCCGTCGCCGTGCCCCCTCGCCCAAGCCGCCTCCTCCCCTCCCCTTAAAAGCCGAGCCAGGGGGCCCCTCGGGACCCCAAGCTGCCGTCGCCGCCGCCCTCCGCCGCCGCTCCTCACCGCCGCCGCCGCCGCCGCTAGCCGCCGCCGCGCCTCGTCACCGCCACCACCCCGCCACCCCACCGCCACCCGCCACCGCCAGGAGCCCCGCTGCCCCACCGGACCCCGCCGGAGCCGCCAGATCTCGCCGGAGCCCCGTCGAGGTAGCCGCCGCCTTTGCCGGTTTTCGTAAGAAAACCGTGTGTTTTTTTCTAGGAAACCCCTGTTTATTTTTTATAGATGGGTTTTATTTTTTTGGTTTAGTTATTTAGCGAACACCCGTTCATTCGACCGTTTTAACAAACGATTTTCACCTTTTAGCCGCAGACAGCGAACTTTCATTCCTTAGCCTGTTCGCCAATTTTCTTTTTCCAGGGATTTTCTGTGATTATTTTCGATCGCGATTTCTGCCCTAATTTTTGTTTTAGTTTATCTTTTCGCTCGTTTATCGGAATCAGGCGATTCAAATGCCTAGAGTTTCATCTCAAAGCCCTCTTTCTGTTTAACCAACTTAAACAAGTTTTTGTATTGTAAAATTTGACATAAGTCCAGATTAGTAAACGGAGCTTGTTTCTTTTGCAGTTTGAGTTTTGTTGCTTCGTTTGATTTGATTCTTTTTGCAAACCGGAGTTCTTAAGTTGAACTTTCTGGTTAGATCTCTTATTTGAGTTTTACCTGTGCTTGTAGTTGAGTGCTTATTGTATGCTTGTTTATCTGCGTTAGAGTACCTAGAGTGCGAAGAGTGATACTATGAGTCTCTAGGTTTCACGGATCATCAGTAAGGCAAGTAACACTTTGATCATACCTCTTTACTACCCAGTTTTATTGCATTAGATCAATCCTCAAACAATTGCATGATTAGGATCTGATTAACATGTGGGTATTGGGAAGTAGATGAGGTAGTACCTATTGTCCTGTTTATTATCAAACCTTTGGGAGTTACTTCTACGTTGCTTATATTGCTATGCTATGCTTGTAGAAGTGGATTGGGTGAGTGTATCCATGACAGATGTGAGTATTGTTATTTAATGGTTAACTTAAGGTGGCTACTTTAATACACATCCGGGTGGATTGAGGCACCTGGGGAACCCAGTGTTGCCTGTATTTTTGGAAATCCCGGGGTACCGTGTGATTCTCCTATGGACCGCCACCCAGGCTCAAAGGGATCATAAGATTATTCATGCTAGAAACTTCCATGTGCAGCCACAAGCTATTATGGGCTCTAGCATAGTTGAGTACATTGCAAGACCTCTTTCAGTGGTGGGCTAGCAAATGTAGGGGAAAGTAGGTGTAACTGTCCACCCGGAGTAAAGAGTTATTTTATTCAGAAAGACTGTGCCTCGTTTCTCCGACCATGGATGTATTCGAGTCTTGTGGGGAAAAGTGCGCAAACCTCTGCAGAGTGTACAAACTAATCATGGTTAGCCGTGTCCCCGGTTATGGACGTTTTGAGTATCTAGTTTCTTGGATTATCATGTGGATCTCATCACTCTTAATTTAATTTGATTGGGTTTAATGATGATGCTTAATTGGGAATGAGAGGGGGTTTACCTTCTCAATGTTTAACAACCACCATGATAGTTAAATAAAATTTATTCCTTTGTTGTAGGGAAAAATTGGCTTTATGCAAAACTGTAACCATAGAGCTTTCCACCAGCCATATATGCATGTAGTGATAGCATTATTCTGTTCATTACTCTCTTGTGTTACATTGCCAGCATATTCCATGTGCTGACCCGTTTCGGGCTGCAATGTTCATGTTGCAGACTTTTCAGACGACAGTAAGGTGCCTTAGGTCGTGATCTTTCACTCAGTGATGCCGTTGGATTTGATGGACTCACTTTATCTTCCAAGCCTTCCGCTGTTATCGTACTTATATGGCCTTAAGCCATATTTCTTGTAGCAAGTTCTCTTTTGAGACATTCGATGTAATAAGTGTGTGATTGCTACTCTATTATAAATCCTTCAAGTACTGTGCGTGTCAACATTACCGATCCAGGGACGACACTGATGCACAGAGATCAGACTGTTTGAGGTCTGGTGGCTACACCAAGAGACGATTGTATTGATAATCAAGAGAGAGAGAGAGAGAGAGAGGAAGCCATCTAGCTACTAACTACGGATCCGTAGGTCTACTAAGAACTACTCACGCATCATGGGTGTGGGGACCCCGACTCATGAGTCGTGATCACCGAGTGCACGTGTACAGTGATCCCAGAGATCAATCCTCACTGAACACACAGAAGCTGAATAACAAGAGTCTTACATCCATACATACCGTCTTACACAAATTATGACCTTTATGGTCAAGTCTTACATTGATGAAGCCTCAAGGGCTGAACATGAAAGAAAACGTAAGCGGCGGAAATCTTCGTCGTTAAGTAGAACCCATGCCATCTGCCTTAACCCTACAGGCATTCTGACTGGGAAGCGTCCTAGTTCGCACGTTCGTCACCAATGAACTCTTCCTCGAACTCCTATTCTTCCATGCCTGGTCAATTAAATAACCAGTGGCAAGCCAATGAGTACTTTGAATGTACTCGCAAGCAACCCATGTTTTGGTTCAAGATACAACAATGCATGACATAGGTAATTTTTTGCAGAAAGCTAATTTTATTGTGCTATGACATGTTCAACAATTGGTAAATCATGTATCATATGAATTCAAGTAACCACAGGGACTGGTTACAGATATCAACATAAAGGGAGTGGACGTCAACCCAACTCGATCATGTCAAGTCCTTTGACTTGACCCAAGTAGTTTTTCCCATTTATCCAAACACACACACTGGTTTGTAAACAAGTGGACGTAGCCCAAGAGCGGTTACCCAACTGTCCTTGACCGTGGACACGGCTATTCGAATAGTTTTACACTCTGCAGAGGTTGCACACTTTACCCACAAGTTCCGGGGAACTTCCGTGTCATCCACGACCCGCGGCACCTCAAGTACCCGGGGTAAGCACCCGGTCACTATCTTTCCCTAGACGACACTAACAAGGAGTCCACTCGTTGTTCTGTATCCTCACGGTGTACATCATACGAGACTCACTCGAGATCGTAACATCCGAGAGGGGACGCAATGGTGTATCCGGTGCCCTATAAAAACAGTCATGGCTGCCCTACCTGGCACGACCCCGTCCCGAGAGAGAGCACCAACTCTCCCCCGTCACTAGTAATGCGGGCTCCAAGCTAGTATCGGCCTAGGTAATCAATAATGCCCTTTCCCATATAAGGGTAGAGTGGTTGCACATGTAAGGTTGGAATAACGGTCGCAACTTAAACCAATCCAATTTGAAAACAACACACACACTTGCCTCGGTACACCACTTCGTCACCAAGTGGTTACCCAACTCATCATCTCCCTCGGGCATAAGTGGCACCCGACGGGGTTTTCGAAAAGTCTTTTGAAAATACTTTGTCTCCATCACCGTGCATATTCCCGTCCCCTTTTGTGTAGCAACTACTTTGGCATCCTAACTACTCCCACCGGCATAACCCTCCTAAGAAGGTAGGGTCATGCACAATGCAAGTATCAACAAGGAAGTAAGGTAACGGAGGCAAACCACCCGAAGTGGTCACCTCATCATCATGACTCCGATGCAAGTAATAAAAGTGCTATATGACATGCATAAAAAGGGTTTCTCAAACATGGTCAAAGGGCTACTTGCCTGGCTCAGCAAGGTCTTCTGGGTCTTCAAAGTCTTCTGGTCCAACTCCTTCGTCAGCAAGCAATCTATCGTCGCAAAATAATAATGAGAAAAATAAGGCAATAATAAAACAGAAAAACCAAAGTGCTCAGAAAAATGTCAACTCATTTTTGTTAAATACTAGGGTGAAAACTAAGAAGGCAAAAATTCCTAGTTTTGGATTTGGAGTAGCATAATGGGAGAAATGGATTTTCAGAGGGGTTTAGATATATTCAAATTTGAATTTGAATATGAACAGTACATAAAAGTTGTTTGGACATGAGTGAAGGTTATACCATTAAATAGGTAGGATTTTTACAAGATTTTAGGAACTGGAATTATTGCATTTGGATTAATATTTAATCCTGTGGAATTTTTTGGAAAAGTTATAGAAAAAGAAAAGGAAAAAGGCCACTGTGCAACTGGGCCAAAACAGTCGCAGTGCACAGGCCCAGAGGCGATTCGGCCCAGGCGAGCCGAGCAGCATGTGCGCGCGCAAGGTTTGTACCTGACGGGCGGGGCCCAGGCCCTAGTGAGAGAGAGGGAGGCGAGGGAGAAGAGAGGCTGACAGGCGGGGCCCACCTGTCATCCCTAACCCTGCGACAGAGGGCCGGTGAGCTCACCGGCGATGTTTCCGGGCACGACGGGGTGAGGTGATGGCACCGTTGGACTCCTCGTCGTGTCGCCGTTTGGGTGGTGCCGGAGTTGGCCGAAGGGGAGTAGTGGTTCGCCGGCGACGAGGTTCGCGGCGGAGGAGCATCGGGCATTGATGGCTCCGGCCGTTTCCGACTGCAAAACGAGCGGGAAAGAGGGGGGAATCGATCGGTGAGCTATGGGCGTTCTAGAGAAGCAATAAAGAGGGCCGGGGTGGCCTGTACCGTGGGATCGACGGCGACCCGAGGCGGCGGAGCTCGAGCTCGATCTCGAGCTCAGGCGGTTCTGGAGAGGAAAGGGGGATGATTTGGTGGTGAAGAGGGCGAGTGGTGAGGAGAGGAGAGCTCGGGGGGCTTAAATAGAAGGGGGGCGAGGTGCATCGTGGCTCATGTGCCGGAGGCCACGGGGGCTCACTTGAGCGTGTCTGGGGTCCTTGTGGGAGAGTTCTACGGCCAGGGGAAGGAAGAGAGAGAGAGCGGGGAAGGGCCAGAGCTTCACGCATGTGAGGCCGCTCATTGGAGCTCTCGGGCGGCCGACGCACATGCGAGCAAGGGCAGCAGGAGGGAGAAGGAGGAGGAGGACAAAGGCGTGGCGTGTCGCAGACGTCGAGGCGCATCGTCGGGCGCGCCGGGGAGGCCCGAGGTGGCCGAAGGTGGTTGGCAGGGGGCAGCTACAGTGTGGGAGCGCACTGTAGCACGCTCCAGAGCATGCAAATGGCCGGCATACCATTTTTTTGGCAAGGTGGGCACGGCCAAGCATGTCTGGTAGCTCTAGGGAGGAGTAAAGAATGTGGGAAAGCCTTGGAGCCTTGGGTGGCCACTGGAGTGAGGAGGGAGGTGAGGAAGAGGGGTGCAAGGGTTGTCCAGAGAGGTAAAAGAGCTGGTTTCACCCCTCAATTATTGATCTGAGATGCAGCCATTGCTACTGGAGGTAGAAGAGGTCTAGGAGGGGCTGTGGTAAAAAGTTGAGGCCATGGAGAAGAGTGGAAGTGGTCAAAACAGGGGTTTCAGTAAAATGGCAGTAGGTGTTTGTTGCTGGTTTGGGCAAGAAGATGAACTCCTCTTGTCATGAGGCTTGACAGGGTCAAATGGCATGAGATAAAAATTTGCCAATGTTGAGTCCATTTGGGCAAAGTTGCCGATGTAACTTTTGTAAACCCTAGAAATCAACATAAATGAGTTTTCCAAGATCTAGACATGCAAAACTATTCTCCTTGATGCACCACTTGGTGCAGTGTCATCATTTGGTGTTTAGAGCATGCCCACAAAGGTTGAGAGCAAAATAAGAAAGTTGACAATGTAAAGTTGTTCAAATTTGATTCTGGATAGAGAGGGTTTTGAGGCACTTTGATCAAGATATCATTTTCTCCAACTTGTGCCATTTGGTCTAGATACATAATTAGACCATTGGAGTATGTGCACCAAGTTTGAGAACATTTGGACATGTTTGACAATGTAGAGTTGCTCAAACTTCAAAATGGCCAGGGATGGTTTTGAGGAGATTTGTTGATGTTATGTTGTTCTCCAAGATATGAGGCTTGGCAAGATCATCCAATATGTCATATGTGACATGCTAGAATTTTCTTGGAATTTTTAGAGAATATTTCCTTTGTAAATATTTCAAAAGCTTAAAATATCCAAAAAGGGTTTTTGAGGGGTTTGACCGACATTTTGAACATGACCATGTGTTTAAACTCTTATATATGGACAATATATGTCCACTGAGTTTCCCTAAATTTTCACAAATATTTTTAAATCATGCAAATAATTTTAACCTATTAAAGACCATTTCTGGCCTAAAGAAAAAACCTTTAAATAAAATAGGAAAATAACTTTTAAAATTATATTTTTGTGGTTTTTGGGAGTCCTATATCTAATAGGATTCAAATATACTCTTTAAAAGATTTTTCATACCCCAAATCAAGTACTTGGAGTGCAAACCTCAATTCAGAGGTTTTTGGAAAACTAAATTTAGAAAATACTTTTTGGCCATTTTTGTATGAAAATTCTATATTGTACTATACACATGGCATGATCATTGGGGCAAAAGTTTGGAGCAAGAGGATGAAGTATAGAAGGTGGAGTTGTGTTGATTTTAAAGAGCACTTGAAAATCATAGAGAGAAAACCAACTCAAATAAGAAGCCAAATAATGCAAAAGTTTTTGTCAAACCACACTTTATCATGATTTAATACCTTAAGTGTTGTGTGTCGGATTTCGGGTTCCGGCAGACCCTTGAGGTTCGAACTCTGGGGTGCGCACGAAGATCTTTCCCCTACCAGCTCACGTCTCGAGGCCTCGCAAGGAATCTAAGCTAGAAAGAAGAACTCACAAGGGACACGAGGTTTATACTGGTTCAGGCCACCATTGTGGTGTAATACCCTACTCCAGTGTGTGGTGTGGTGGATTGCCTCAGGGGCTGATGATGAACAATACAAAAGGGGGAACAGCCTCGCGAGGGGCTGTTCTTGAGGTGGTGTGATGAACTGCTTGGGTGAGTTCAATCGCTTCTCTCTCTCTCTCTCCCTCTCTCTCTCTCTCTCTCTCTCTTTGATTGATCCGTTCCCTTACCCTGTGGTTGCTAGCTCTATTTATAGAGGGATGCCCTGGGCCTCTTCCCAAATAATGAGCGGGAAGGGCGCCAACAATTGGCCATTTTGAAGGGGAACATCTAGTACACTTATCCCGACTAAAGTTGGTCTTCGACTGCCAAAGACTCTGGCAGTGACGTCGTCCTAGGCTCCACGATGACCTTCATCCTGCCGTTCTGCTGGTCTTGGTCTTGTTGCACCGAAACGGTAACCTTTGCCTGATGCCTTGGCCTGTGCTTGCCCCCTTTGCACCGAAGGGGAAATAAGGACACTGCACAGGCCGGCGCCCGCCTGGTCTCGATTGTCATGTCTTGCGTCACGGGCTCCTC
Source organism: Triticum aestivum (assembly GCF_018294505.1). Classification (NCBI taxonomy): domain Eukaryota; kingdom Viridiplantae; phylum Streptophyta; class Magnoliopsida; order Poales; family Poaceae; genus Triticum; species Triticum aestivum. The sequence continues at coordinate 308,609,308 of NC_057807.1, read as the reverse complement.
GCAAGGTACCCTGCCTTGATCTCTTCGCCTCCTCGCGAGCCTGCCTGATGAGGCTGCTCCCGAGGAAGCTTCCTATCGTCCGCCCCACGAGGTTTGGCCCCTCGCGAGGGTCTTGAGCTTGAGCTGATGAAGTTGGGCTGCACTGGGCCCCACTTGAGCCACGCAGCAGGCCGCAGGTAGGCAAGTCTGGGGACCCCCGTTCCCAGAACGCCGACAATAGCCCCCGGGCCCAAGGCGCGCCCGGACTTGGCTTAGGAGAGAAGCGAAGGGGCAAGTGTGAAGCGCCGCGGGCCCCAATAGCCTGCGGCCTTGGGCGCCGCGTGGCGATTGATTGGACGTGGGCGCCTCCGCTTCTCCACGATGCCTCATTACACGCACGGCTAGGCGGACCCGTGGTTGCACACAGTTGCTCCCCCTTTGCCGCTCGCACGCTTCCTACCCTTCCTTTCTCCTCGAACTCCAACATCCGCTTCCAATCTGGCTCGAGCTCTCCCTTTTTCCATCGCCATGGCGCCAACGAAGAAGAAAAAGGGAAAGAAGCCCGCGCCTTCGCCCCGCTTGCCTCCGGTGGCGGCCCCCGCCGTCGATCGATCAATCATAATCAATCCCGAAGCCTTGAACAAGGTCCGTTCTGCCCTTGCCACCATCTTCAACGAGTGCGGCGGGACTACGGTCTGGCCTGCGTCCCATGCCTCCTTTGATAGGGTCATCACGGAGGTTCGGTTCTTTGCCGATGCCCTGTGGGCGGGTCTGGTTCCCCCCTTTTCCGCTTTCTTCAATATGGTTCTCTCCCATTATCAGATCCACATGATGCACTTGGGGCCTGAATCCATTACCCTCCTGGCTGTTTTCTCCTTTGTTTGTGAGGCAATGGTGGGCATCCCTCCTTCCGTTGCCCTCCTACGCCACTTCTTCTCTTTGCGACTGAGCGACCCCACTCAATGCTCGGGGTGTGTGAGCTTCCCCGCCGTGCCGGAGACGGCTGCTTCAGGGATCGATTTTGGCCTCCCTCCTCCTGGGGCCCGGTTCAGAGAGCGGTGGTTGTATGTGGATGTCGGAGTGCCCAGCCCCCTGCTCTCGCACCCAACCTTGCCTGTTGTTCCCAACTCAGGCTGGGGTCATGAGACGCTCGCGAGCCCCCAGCTCGCCTTTGTCTGGCGCCGCTTCCAGAGTTTGAGGGCGCTCAACGTGACGGCACCCAAGGTGGTGAAGGAGTTCCTCCAACGTCGCATTGCTCCACTCCAGCGCCACTCTCGCCGGATGTGGGACTTTGCGGAGTACTGCTACCTCTTGAGCACTGCGTTGGATTTCCCCGAAGAGGAGAGGATGATGCAGTAAAGTAGCGTAAGTATTTCCCTCAGTTTTTGAGAACCAAGGTACCAATACAGTAGGAGACCACACACAAGTCCCTCGTACCTACACAAAACGATAATAACTCGCAACCAACGCTTAGGGGTTGTCAATCCCTTCACGGTCACTTACGATAGTGAGATCTGATAGAGATAATATTTTTGGTATTTTTGATAGATAGATGCAAAGTAAAAGTAAAGGCAAAGTAAAAACAAAGCAAGTAAATAAAGTGATATAGATTGATATGATGAGAATAGACCCCGGGGCCATAGGTTTCACTAGTGGCTTCTCTCACGAGCATAAGTATTCTACGGTGGGTGAACAAATTACTGTTGAGCAATTGACAGAATTGAGCATAGTTATGAGTATATCTAGGAAATGATCATGTATATAGGCATCACGTCCAAAACAAGTAGATCGAAACGATTCTGCATCTACTACTATTACTCCACTCATCGACCGCTATCCAGCATGCATCTAGAGTATTAAGTAAAAACAGAGCAACGACGTAAGCAAGATGACATGATGTAGAGGGATAAATTCATGCAATATGATAAAAACCCCATCTTGTTATCCTCGATGGCAATAATACAATACGTGCCTTGCAACTCTTTCTGTCACTGAGTAAGGACACCGCAAGATTGAACCCAAAGCTAAGCACTTGTCCCATTGCAAGAACTACCAATCTAGTTGGCCAAACCAAAAAGATAATTCGAAGAGACTTGCAAAGATAACTCAATCATACATAAAAGAATTCAGAGAAGAATCTAATATTTTCCATAGATAATACTGGATCATAAACTCACAATTCATCGGTCTCAACAAACACACCGCAAAAAGAAGATTACATCAAATAGATCTCCACGAGAGAGGGGGAGAACATTGTATTGAGATCCAAAAAGAGAGAAGAAGCCATCTAGCTACTAGCTATGGACCCGAAGGTCTGAAGTAAACTACTCACACTTCATCGGAGGGGCTATGGTGATGATGTAGAAGCCCTCCGCGGTGGATGCCCCCTCCGGCGGAGCTCCGGAACAGGCCCCAAGATGGGATCTCGTGGATACAGAAGATTGCGGCGGTGGAATTAGGTTTTTGGCTCCTATTCTGATTGTTCGGGGATACGTAGGTATATATAGGAGGAAGGAGTACGCCGGTGGAGCTTCGAGGGGCCCACGAGGTAGGGGGCGCGCCCAGCGGGGGGGGGGGGGGGGGGGGGGGGCGCCCTCCACCCTCGTGACCTCCTCGGGCACCACTTGGAGTAGGGTCCAAGTCTCCTGGGTCACGTTCGGTTGGAAAATCACGATCCCGAAGGTTTCGTCCCGTTTGGACTCCGTTTGATATTCTGTTTCTTCGAAATACTGAAAAAGGCAAAAAACAGCAATTCTGGGCTGGGCCTCCGGTTAATAGGTTAGTCCCAAAAGTAATATAAAAGTGGAAAATAAAGCCCAATATAGTCCAAAACAGTAGATAAAGTAGCATGGAGCAATCAAAAATTATAGATACGTTGGAGACGTATCAGGCATCCCCAAGCTTAATTCCTGCTCGTTCTCGAGTAGGTAAATGATAAAAAAGAATTTTTGATGTGGAGTGATACTTAGGCATAGTTTCAATGTAAATCTTCTTAATTGTGATATGAATATTTAGATCTGAAAGATTCAAGACAAAAGTTCATATTGACACAAAAATAATAATACTTCAAGCATACTAATCAAAGCAATCATGTCTTCTCAAAATAACATGGCAAAAGAAAGTTTATCCCTACAAAATCATATAGTTAGGTATGCTTCATTTTCGTCACACAAAGATGTTCCCAACTTCTATACCCCCGATGACAAGCCAAGCAATTGTTTCATACTTAAATAATCTCAAACTTTTTCAACCTTCACGCAATACATGAGCGTGAGCCATGGATATAGCACTATGGGTGGAATAGAATATGATGATGGGGATTGTGTGGAGAAGACAAAAAGGAGAAAGTCTCACATTGACGAGGCTAATCAATGGACTATGGAGATGCCCATCAATTGATGTCAACATGAGGAGTAGGGATTGCCATGCAACGGATGCACTAGAGCTATGAATGCTCAACAAAAGAAAACTAGTGGGTGTGCATCCAACTTGCTTGATCACGAAGACCTAGGGCATTTGAGGAAGCCCATCGTAGGAATATACAAGCCAAGTTATATAATGAAAAATTTCCACTAGTATAAAAAAAGATAACTTATGAGACTCTCTACATGAGGAACAAGGTGCTACTTTGAAGCACAATATATGAGACTCACTACATGAAGAACAAGGTGCTACTTTGAAGCACAAGTGTGGAAAAAGAGATAGTAGCATTGCCCTTTTTTTTATTTTTTTGGGCCTTTCTTTTCTTCTTCTTTTTGGCCTTTCTCTCTTTTTTAGGCAATGCTCTAATAATGATGATCATCACACTTCTATTGATTACAACACAAGGATTACAACTCGAAACTTAGAACAAGATATGACTCTATATGAATGCCTCCGGTGGTGTACCGGGATGGTGCAATGAATCAAGAGTGACATGTATGGAAAATAATGCATGGTGGCTTTGCCACAAATACGATGTCAACTACAAGATCATGCAATGGCAATATGACAAAAGTAATGTATGTCATGATGATGATGGTGGAACTTGCATGGCAATATATCTCGGAATGGCTATGGAAATGCCATGATAGGTAGGTATGGTGGCTGTTTTGAGGAAGATATAAGGAGGTTTATGTGTGATAGAGTGTATCGTATCATGGGGTTTGGATGCACCGGCGAGGTTTGTGCCAACTCTCAAGGTGAGAAAGGGCAATGCACGGTACCGAAGAGGCTAGCAAAGGTGGAAAGGTGAGAGTGCGTATAATCGCGTATAATCCATGGACTCAACATTAGTCAAAAAGAACTCATATACCTATTGCAAAAATTTAGAAGTCATCAAAAATTCAAGTACTATGCGCATGCTCCTAGGGGGATAGATTGGTAGGAAAAGACCATCGCTCATCCCCGACCGCCACTCATAAGGACGCACAAGCCAGGTACACTTCATGTTTCAAATTTGTTACACAACTTTAACCACACGTGCATGCTACGGGACTTGCAAACTTCAACACAAGTATTTCTCAAATTCATAATCACCCAACTAGCACGACTTTGATATTATCACCTCCACATCTCAAAACAATTATCAAGCATCAAACTTATCTTAGTATTCAATTCACTCAAAAGAAAGTTTCACATATCTTGAACACCAAGTATATTAACATTAAGCAAATTACCATGCTATTAAAGACTCCCAAAATAATCTAAGTGAAGCATGAGAGATCAAATAGTTTCTTTAAAACAAATCCACCACCGTGCTCTAAAAGATCTAAGTGAAGTACTAGAGCAAAAATTATCACGCTCAAAAGATATAAGTGAAGCACTATGAGCAAAACTATCAAGCTCAAAAGATATAAGTGAAGCACATAGAGTATTCTATCAAATTCCAATTCATGTATGGCTCTATCAAAATATGTGTACAACAAGAATGATTGTGGTAGACTAAAAAGCAAATACAAAAATAATACAAGACGCTCCAAGCAAAACACATATCATGTTGGTGAATAAAAATATAACTCCAAGTAAATTACCGATGGAAGTGGATGAAAGAGGGGATGCCTTCCGGGGCATCCCCAAGCTTTGACTTTTTGGTGTCCTTGGATTATCTTGGGGGTGCCATGGGCATCCCCAAGCTTAGGCTCTTGCCACTCCTTGTTCCATAATCCATCAAAAGAATTCACCCAAAACTTGAAAACTTCACAACACAAAACTCAACAGAAATCTCGTGAGCTCCGTTAGAGAAAGAAAAGAAAAGACTACTTCAAGGTACTGTAATGAACTCATTGTTTATTTATATTGGTGTTAAACCTAATGTATTCCAACTTCTGTATGGTTTATAAACTAATTTACTAGCCATAGATTCATCAAAATAAGCAAACAACACACGAAAAACAGAATCTGTCAAAAACAGAACAGTCTGTAGCAATCTGTAACTAACGCAAACTTCTGGAACTCAAAAAATTCTACCAAAATAGGAAGTCCTGGAAAATTTGTTTATAGATCAGAAGAAAAAAGAATCAACGCCAAATCACGTTCTTGTGATTTATCATAACTAAATTCGTGCACGCAAAGTTTCTGTTTTTCAGCAGAATCAAATCAACTATCATCGTAGGTTATCCTATAGGTCCTACTTGGCACAAACACTAATTAAAACATAAAACCACATCCAAACAGAAGGTAGATGGATTATTTATTCCTAAATACAAGCAAAAACAAAAAACACAGAATAAAATTGGGTTGCCTCCCAACAAGCGCTATCGTTTAACGCCCTTAGCTAGGCATAAAAGCAAGGATAGATCTAGGTATTGCCATCTTTGGTAGGCAATCCATAAGTGGCTCTCATGATAGATTCATATGGTAATTTTATTTTCTTTCTAGGGAAGTGTTCCATACCCTTCTTTAAGGGAAATTGGAATCTAATATTCCCTTCCTTCATATCAATAATTGCACCAATCGTTCTAAGGAAAGGTCTACCAAGAATAATAGGACATGAAGGATTGCAATCTATATGAAGAACGATAAAATCTACGGGCACATAATTCCTATTTGCAACAATAAGAACATCATTAATTCTTCCCATAGGTTTTTTAATAGTGGAATCCGCAAGATGCAAGTTTAGAGAGCAATCATCAAAATCATGGAAATCTAGCAAATCACATAAGGTTTTGGGGATAGTAGAGACACTAGCACCCAAATCACACAAAGCATGAAACTCAAAATCTTTAATTTTAATTTTAATAGTAGGTTCCCACTCATCATAGAGTTTTCTAGGGATATAAACTTTCAACTCAAGTTTTTCTTCATAAGATTGCATCAAGGCATCAACAATGTGTTCGGTAAAGGCCTTATTTTGACTATAAGCATGAGGAGATTCTAGCACGGATTGCAACAAGGAAATACAATGAATCAAAGAGAAATTTTCATAATTAAATTCCTTGAGATCCAAAATAGTGGGATTAGCAACATCACAGTTTTTATTTATCTCAATCCCACTTTCATCAATTTCATCATCAAGATCTAGAAACTCCGAATTCTTAGAATGCCTTCTAGGTAAAGGAAGATAATCTTCAGATTCATCAAGATTCGTATTACAAAACAAAGATTTAATGGGGGACACATCAATAACTTTTAGATCTTCATCTTGATTTTCATAGGGATTGGAAGAACACGCTTTAATAAAGGCATCTTTGGAAGCACGCATCTAGCGGTTCTTTCCTTGCACTCGTCAATGGAAATTCTCATGGCTTTGAGAGACTCATTGATATCATGCCTAGGAGGAATAGATCTAAACTTTAAAGAATCAATTTCAAGAGAAATTCTATCAACAATCCTAGCCAAATCATCAACTTTAAGCAATTTCTATTCAAGCAAAGCATTAAAATTCTTTTGTGAATTCATAAACTCTTTAACACTACTCTCAAATTCAGAGGGAATCTTATTAAAATTTCCATAAGAGATATTGTAGGAATTTCCATAATTATTAGAAGGATTACTAGGATAAGGCCTAGGATTAAAATTCCCTCTATAAGCGTTGTTTCAAAAACTATTCCTACCAACAAAATTCACATCCATAGATTCATTATTATTCTCAAGCAAAGTAGATAAAGGCATATCATTGGGATCAAGAGGAGTATTTTTAGGAGCAAACATCTTCATAAGTTCATCCATCTTTTCACTCAAAACATTGATTTCTTCTATAGCATGCACTTTTTTACTAGAAGATTTTTCGGTGTGCCATTGAGAATAATTAGCCATAATATTATCAAGCAATTTGGTAGCATCCCCTAACGTAATTTCCATAAAAGTGCCTCCCGCGGCCGAATCTAAAAGATTTCTAGAAGCAAAATTCAATCCGGCATAAAATTTTTGTATAATCATCCATAAATTCAAACCATGAGTAGGGCAATTGCGAAGCATTAATTTCATTCTTTCCCAAGATTGGGCAACATGCTCATGATCAAGTTGTTTAAAATTCATGATATCATTCCTAAGAGTGATAATCTTAGTGGGAGGAAAATACTTAGAGATAAAATCATCTTTGCACTTGTTCCAAGAATCAATACTATTTTTAGGCAAAGATGAAAACCAAACTTTAGCACGATCTCTAAGTGAAAACGGAAATAACTTTAATTTGACAATATTGTTATCCGTATCTTTCTTCTTTTGCATATCACACAAATCAAAAAAATTGTTTAGATGAGTAGCGGCATCTTCACTAGGAAGGCCGGTGAATTGATCTTTCATAACAAGATTCAACAAAGCGGTATTGATTTCACAAGACTCATCATTATTAAGAGGAGCAATCAGAGTACTAAGGAAATCATTATTATTGGTATTCAAGAAATCACACAATTTGGTATTATCTTGCGCCATGGCAACAAGTAATCCAACACATAAGCAAACAGAAAGGCAAAGGGAAAAAGCAAACGGGAAAGAGAGGAGGAGATTGGGAAAGAGAGTTCAAATAAAATGGCAAGGGTAAAGTGGGGGAGAGGAAAACGAGAGGCAAATGGCAAATAATGTAATGCGAGAGATAGGGATTGCGATGGGTACTTGGTATGGTTGACTTTCTTGCGTGAGCCTCCCCGGAACGGCGCCAGAAATTCTTCTTGCTACCTCTTGAGCACTGCGTTGGATTTCCCCGAAGAGGAGATGATGATGCAGTAAAGTAGCGTAAGTATTTCCCTCAGTTTTTGAGAACCAAGGTATCAATCTAGTAGGGGACCACGCACAAGTCCCTCGTACCTACACAAAACGATAACAACTCGCAACCAACGCTTAGGGGTTGTCAATCCCTTCACGGTCACTTACGAGAGTGAGATCTGATAGAGATAATATTTTTGGTATTTTTGATAGATAGATGCAAAGTAAAAGTAAAGGCAAAGTAAAAACAAAGCAAGTAAATAAAGTGATATAGATTGATATGATGAGAATAGACCCGGGGGCCATAGGTTTCACTAGTGGCTTCTCTCAAGAGCATAAGTATTCTACGGTGGGTGAACAAATTACTGTTGAGCAATTGACAGAATTGAGCATAGCTATGAGTATATCTAGGCAATGATCATGTATATAGGCATCACATCCAAAATAAGTAGATCGAAACGATTCTGCATCTACTACTATTACTCCACTCATCGACTGCTATCCAGCATGCATCTAGAGTATTAAGTAAAAACAGAGTAACGCCGTAAGCAAGATGACATGATGTAGAGGGATAAATTCATGCAATATGATAAAAAACCCATCTTGTTATCCTTGATGGCAACAATACAATACGTGCCTTGCAACTCTTTCTGTCACTGAGTAAGGACACCGCAAGATTGAACCCAAAGCTAAGCACTTCTCCCATTGCAAGAACTACAAATCTAGTTGGCCAAACCAAAAAGATAATTCGAAGAGACTTGCAAAGATAACTCAATCATACATAAAAGAATTCAGAGAAGAATCAAATATTTTCCATAGATAATACTGGATCATAAACCCACAATTCATCGGTCTCAACAAACACACCGCAAAAAGAAGATTACATCGAATAGATCTCCACAAGAGAGGGGGAGAACATTGTATTGAGATCCAAAAAGAGAGAAGAAGCCATCTAGCTACTAGCTATGGACCCGAAGGTCTGAAGTAAACTACTCACACTTCATCGGAGGGGCTATGGTGATGATGTAGAAGCCCTCCGCGGTGGATGCCCCCTCCGGTGGAGCTCCGGAACAGGCCCCAAGATGGGATCTCGTGGATACAGAAGGTTGCGGCGGTGGAATTAGGTTTTTGGCTCCTGTTCTGATCGTTCGGGGATACGTAGGTATATATAGGAGGAAGGAGTACGTCGGTGGAGCTCCGAGGGGCCCACGAGGTAGGGGGCGCACCCAGGGGGGCCCTCCACCCTCGTGACCTCCTCGGGCATTGCTTGGAGTAGGGTCCAAGTCTCCTGGGTCATGTTCGGTTGGAAAATCACGATCCCGAAGGTTTCATTCCGTTTGGACTCCGTTTGATATTCTGTTTCTTTGAAATACTGAAAAAGGCAAAAAACAACAATTCTGGGCTGGGCCTCCGGTTAATAGGTTAGTCCCAGAAGTAATATAAAAGTGGAAAATAAAGCCCAATATAGTCCAAAACAGTAGATAAAGTAGCATGGAGCAATCAAAAATTATAGATACGTTGGAGACGTATCAGGTACAAAGACCGCATGCGGCTTCAGGAGGAGGACCTGGCGCCTGAAGTGCTGCGGACGGTGCTCCGGGTCCTGATTGGCGACCCTTCCCTAGGGAGCCTTCGACACGATGCTGCCCTCTTGTATCTTTGCTCGGGCAGGGCCGATTTTGTGAGGCAGATGCCCAGCTTTGACGAGTGGGGGCTGTGCCCGGCTGGCCTCACGGGGCCCCGCGAGAACCCAGTCACTGTGGTTGCTCTTCCGGTCGCCCAATGCGGCTCTGTCTCGGGCGATGGAGCAGGGAGACGAGAACCGCTGGGAGCTGAAGGGGCTGATGTTGAGATGCTAACACCGCATGGAGCCCCGAAGGCAGCATCTCCTGAAGCCCGTCCTAGAGCAGCGGCAAGCGAGGAGTTGCGGCCTACGGCTCCTGAGACCGAGGCTCTCGAGGCCCCGGCCGTCCCTCGCGAGGCGGCGCCCCGCGGTGTTCCCCAAGCCGGTTCCCTCGGCGCTGATCACCTTGATGCCTCCTCCGTGCCATAGGCCGACCCGTGCATCGAGCGCTTAGGCTGGTTCCACGTAGACTTCGAGGCCCTCCGCAAGAGGAAGGAGGCCTTGGGCAGTGACGATCGCCCTTGCCACTTGCTGAAGCGTAGGAAGTACTTTGCCATGGACGAGTAAGTCCTCTTCTCTCTTTGCTCCTTTACCTCTTCGTTATTGCAGCTGATCGCGGCCTTTCAGGGCCCTCCCTGCCGAATTTGCGGAGATGGCAAAGGTGCCATCCCCCAAGCTTTGTCCTCACTGCTGACCCTAGGCGCGTCGAGCTCGAGCGGCGCCCCTGCCGCTCGGCCGGTCGGAGAAGTGGCCCGTCCCAATGGGCACCTTGAGCCTGCGCGCCTGCTGTCCTCCCTTCACGAGCTCTCCTGGGGCACAACTAGCTTGCCCCGTGCTCCTTCCCTGATCATGGATGGTGATTGGCTGAAGTCAGTCTTGAACTCCTCTTCTGGGGACGGACCGGCGCCAGGCCGGGCTCATGGTGAGGTCCGTCCGGCGATTGCTGGGGCACCAGCCCCCAACCCCGCGCCGGGAGGAGGCATGCCGCCTCAGGGCCCTCCGCATACGCCAGCGGCAGAGGGTGACGCGGAAGACATGCTCAGGCGCACTCAGGAGCGTCGTGCCCTTCGTCAAGAGTTCCTCCAGGGGGCGGTGGATGCGGTGAGCCGGTTCAGGGCGGAGCTTGCAGGCGAGGATGCGCGCCTTGAGGCCGAGGGCCTGCACCTCGCTGAGGAGAGGCACAAGTTGAAGGTAGTTGTCGCCCTCGCGCGTCATCAGCGCGACCTTGACAACGCGAAGGCTGAAGCATCGCTGGCGGCCTCGCGGGAGGCCCGCTCCCAAGCCATCGAGGAGGCCTGGGAAGTATACCGACGGCGCAAAGATGCGGAGGAGCGTGCATGGGAGCTCCAAGCCTGGAGCAACTCTCTGGAGCAGCAAGTGGAACTGCGCCAGGCGGCCCTTGTGTCGCTGAAGGGGGCTTCCGTCGACTAGGTGGAGCTCCTGAAGCGCGATGAGGCGCTGACGCTGGAGGCCGCCGAGCGCAACCTTGACCTTGAGCGGTTGGAGACGAGGGAGCACCTCGTGACTCAGGCGGAGGATGACGTCGCCGTGGGTGAAGCCCGAGTCCAGGAAGAGATCGACCGCCGCGTGACGGAAGCTCGCTCGGACATCGAGCGCGAATACGAAGTAAGGTTGGAGTTGATCAGGGCCGAAGCTGAGGGTAGGACCGCGGCCCTCAGGGCCAAACTGGCTGATGTGACGCGGGGTGCGGACTCCTCTGCAGCCGCCTTTGTGAAGGAAATATGCCCTAGAGGCAATAATAAAGTTATTATTTATTTCCTTATTTCATGATAAATGTTTATTATTCATGCTAGAATTGTATTAACCGGAAACATAATACATATGTGAATACATAAACAAACATAGTGTCACTAGTATGCCTCTACTTGACTAGCTCGTGAATCAAAGATGGTTAAGTTTCCTAGCCATGGACAAAAGAGTTGTCATTTGATTAACGGGATCACATCATTAGGAAAATGATGTGATTGACTTGACCCATTCCGTTAGCTTAGCACACGATCATTTAGTATGTTGCTACTGCTTTCTTCATGACTTATACATGTTCCTGTGACTATGAGATTATGCAACTCCCGTTTACCAAAGGAACACTTTGTGTGCTACCAAACGTCACAACGTAACTGGGTGATTATAAAGGTGCTCTACAGGTGTCTCCGAAGGTACATGTTGGGTTGGCGTATTTCGAGATTAGGTTTTGTCACTCCGATTGTCGGAGAGGTATCTCTGGGCCCTCTCGGTAATACACATCACTTAAGCCTTGCAAGCATTGCAACTAATGAGTTAGTTGTGGGATGATGTATTACGGAACGAGTAAAGAGACTTGCCGGTAACGAGATTGAACTAGGTATTGGATACCGACGATCGAATCTCGGGCAAGTAACATACCGATGACAAAGGGAACAACGTATGTTGTTATGCGGTTTGACCGATAAAGATCTTCGTAGAATATGTAGGAGCCAATATGAACATCCAGGTTCCACTATTGGTTATTGACCGGAAACAGTTCTAGGTCATGTCTACATAGTTCTCGAACCCGTAGGATCCGCACGCTTAAGGTTTCGATGACAGTTATATTATGAGTTTATGAGTTTTGATGTACCGAAGGAGTTCGGAGTCCCGGATGAGATCGGGGACATGACGAGGAGTCTCGAAATGGTCGAGACGTAAAGATCGATATATTGGACGACTATATTCGGAGTTCGGAAAGGTTCCGAGTGATTCGGGTATTTTTCGGAGTACCGGAGAGTTACGGGAATTCGCCGGGGAGTATATGGGCCTTATTGGGCCATACGGGAATAGAGGAGAGAGGCCAAAAGGAAGGAGGCCTGCGCCCCCCTCTGGTCCGAATTGGACAAGGGGCGCAGCCCCCCTTTCCTTCTTCCTCTCCCCCTCTTTCCCCTTCTCCTACTCCAACAAGGGAGGTGGAATCCTACTAGGACTAGGGAGTCCTAGTAGGACTCCACACTTGGCGCGCCCCCTCCTAGGGCCGGCCTCCTCCCCCCTTGCTCCTTTATATACGGGGGCAGGGGGGCACCCCATGACACACAAGTTGATCTACGGATCGTTCCTTAGCCGTGTGCGGTGCCCCCTCCACCATATTCCACCTCGGTCATATCGTCGCGGAGTTTAGGCGAAGCCCTGCGCCGGTAGAGCATCATCATCGTCACCACGCCGTCGTGCTGACGGAACTCATCCCTGACACTTTGCTGGATCGGAGTCCGGGGATCGTCATCGAGCTGAACGTGTGCTGAACTCGGAGGTGCCGTACGTTCGGTACTTGGATCGGTCGGATCGTGAAGACGTACGACTACATCAACCGCGTTGTCATAACGCTTCCGCTTACAGTCTACGAGGGTATGTGGACAACACTCTCCCCTCTCGTTGCTATGCCATCACCATGATCTTGCGTGTACGTAGGAATTTTTTTGAAATTACTACGTTCCCCAACAGTGGCATCCGAGCCTAGGTTTTATGCGTTGATGTTATATGCACGAGTAGAACACAAGTGAGTTGTGGGTGATACAAGTCATACTGCTTACCAGCATGTCATACTTTGGTTCGGCGGTATTGTTGGATGAAGCGGCCCGGACCCACATTACGCGTACGCTTACGCGAGACTGGTTTTACTATCGTGCTTTGCACACAGGTGACTAGAGGGTGTCAGTTTCTTCAACTTTAGTTGAACCGAGTGTGGCTACGCCCAGTCCTTGAGAAGGTTAAAACAGCACCAACTTGACGAACTATCGTTGTGGTTTTGATGCGTAGGTAAGAACGGTTCTTGCTCAGCCCGTAGCAGCCACGTAAAACTTGCAACAACAAAGTAGAGGACGTCTAACTTGTTTTTGCAGGGCATGTTGTGATGTGATATGGTCAAGACGTGATGAGATATAAGTTGTTGTATGAGATGATCATGTTTTGTTGAAGTTATTGGCAACTGGTAGAAGCTCTATGGTTGTCTCTTTGTTGCATAAGATGCAAGTGCCAAATAATTGCTTTACTTTATCGCTATGCGATAGCAATAGTTGCAAGAGCAATAGTTGGCGAGACGACCATGTGACGACACATTGATATAGATCAAGATGATGAAGATCATGGTGTCGTGCCGGTGACGATAGAGATCATGACAGTACTTTGGAGATGGAGATCAAAGGCGCAAGATGATCATGGCCATATCATGTCACATATTTTGATTGCATATGATGTTTATCTGTTATACATCTTATTCTGTTTTGTTTGACGGTAGCATTATAAGATGATCTCTCACTAATTATCAAGAAGTGTTCTCCCTGAGTATGCACCGTTGCCAAAGTTCGTCGTGCCCAGACACCACGTGATGATCGGGTGTGATAAGCTCTACGTCCATCTACAACGGGTGCAAGCCAGTTTTGCACACGCGGAATACTCAGGTTAAACTTGACGAGCCTAGCATATGCAGATATGGCCTCGGAACACGGAGACCGAAAGGTCGAGCGTGAATCATATAGTAGATATGATCAACATAATGATGTTCACCATTGAAAGCTACTCCATTTCACGTGATGATCGGTTATGGTTTAGTTGATTTGGATCACGTGATCACTTAGAGGATTAGAGGGATGTCTTTCTAAGTGGGAGTTCTTAAGTAATATGATTAATTGAACTTAAATTTATCATGAACTTAGTCCTGGTAGTATTTTGCAAATTATGTTGTAGATCAATAGCTTGCGTTGTTGCTTTCATATGTTTATTTTGATATGTTCCTAGAGAAAATTGTGTTGAAAAATGTTAGTAGCAATGATGCGGATTGGATCCGTGATCTGAGGTTTATCCTCATTGCTGCGCAGAAGAATTATGTCCTTGATGCACCGCTAGGTGACAAACCTATTGCAGGAGCAGATGCAGACGTTATGAACGTTTGGCTAGCTCAATATGATGACTACTTGATAGTTTAGTGCACCATGCTTAACGGCTTAGAATCGGGACTTCAAAGACGTTTTGAACGTCATGGACCATATGAGATGTTCCAGGAATTGAAGTTAATATTTCAAGCAAATACCCGAGTTGAGAGATATGAAGTCTCCAACAAGTTCTATTGCTAAAAGATGGAGGAGAATCGCTCAACTAGTGAGCATGTGCTCAGATTGTCTGGGTACTACAATCGCTTGAATCAAGTGGGAGTTAATCTTCCAGATAAGATAGTGATTGACAGAGTTCTCTAGTCACCATCACTAAGTTAGTAGAACTTTGTGATGAACTATAGTATGCAAGGGATGACGAAAACGATTCCCGAGCTCTTCGTGATGTTGAAATCGACGAAGGTAGAAATCAAGAAAGAGCATCAAGTGTTGATGATTGACAAGACCACTAGTTTCAAGAAAAGGGCAAAGGGATAGAAAGGGAACTTCAAGTAGAATGACAAGCAAGTTGTCACTCCCGCGAAGAAGCTCACAGCTGGACCAAAGCCTGAAACTGAGTGCTTACACTGCAAAGGAAATGGTCACTGGAAGCGGAAATGCCCTGAATATTTGGTGGATAAGAAGGATGGCAAAGTGAACAAGGGTATATTTGATATACAGGTTATTGATGTGTGCCTTACTAGTGTTTATAGTAGCCCCTGAGTATTTGATACTTGTTCAGTTGCTAAGATTAGTAACTCGAAACAGGAGTTATATAAACAGAGACTGGTTGAAGGGGAAGTGACGATGAGTGTTGGAAGTGGTTCCAAGATTGATATGATCATCATCGCACACTCCCTATACTTTCGGGATTAGTGTTGAACCTAAATAAATGTTATTTGGCGTTTGCGTTGAGCATGAATATGATTTGATCATGTTTATTGCAATACGGTTATTCATTTAAAATCAGAGAATAATTGTTGTTCTGTTTAAATGAATAAAACCTTTGATGGTCATACACCCAATGAAAATAGTTTGTTGGATCTTGATCGTAGTGATACACATATTCATAATATTGATGCCAAAAGATGCAAAGTTAATAATGATAGTGCAACTTATTTGTGGCACTGCCGTTTGGGTCATATCGGTGTAAAGCGCATGAAGAAACTCCATAAAGATGGATTTTCGGAATCACTTGGTTATGAATCATTTGATGCTTGCGAACCATGCCTTTTGGGCAAGATGACTAAAACTCCGTTCTCTGGAACAATGGAACGAGCTACTGACTTATTGGAAACAATACATACCGATGTATGCGGTCCAATGAGTGTTGATGCTCGTGGCGGGTATCGTTATTTTCTGACCTTCACAAGATGAATTGAGCAGATATGAGTATATCTACTTGATGAAACATAAGTCTGAAATAATTGAAAGGTTCAAAGAATTTCAGAGTGAAGTGGAAAATCATCGTAACAAGAAAATAAAGTTTCTACGATCTGATCGCGGAGACGAATATTTGAGTTACGAGTTTGGTCTTCAATTAAAACAATGTGGAATAGTTTCACAGCTCACGCCACCTGGAACACCACAACGTTATGGTGTGTCCGAACGTCGTAACTGCACTTTATTGGATATGGTGCGATCTATGATGTTTCTTATCGGTTTTACCACTATCGTTTTGGGGTTGTGCATTAGAGACAGCTGCATTCACGTTTAAAAGGGCACCATCTAAATCCGTTGAGACGACACCGTATGAACTATGGTTTAGCAGTAAACCTAAGCTGTCGTTTCTTAAAGTTTGGAGTTGCGATGCTTATATGAAAAAGTTTCAACCTGATAAGCTCGAACCCAAATCGGAGAAGTGCGTCTTCATAGAATACCCAAAGGAAACTGTTGGGTACTCCTTCTATCACAAATCCAAAGGCAAAACATTCGTTGCTAAGAATGGATCCTTTCTAGAGAAGGAGTTTCTCTCGAAAGAAGTGAGTGGGAGGAAAGTAGAACTTGATGAGGTAACTGTACCTGCTCCCTTATTTGAAAGTAGTTCATCACAGAAATCTGTTCCTGTGACTACTACACCAATTAGTGAGGAAGTTAATGATGATGATCATGAAACTTCAGATTAAGTTACTACAGAACCTCGTAGGTCTTCCAGAGTAAGATCCGCACCAGAGTGGTACGGTAATCCTGTTCTGGAAGTTATGTTACTAGACCATGACGAACCTACGAACTATGAAGAAGCGATGGTGAGCCCAGATTCCGCAAAATGGCTTGAGGCCATGAGATCTGAGATAAGATCCATGTATGAAAACAAAGTATGGACTTTGATTGACTTGCCCAATGATCGGCGAGACATTGAGATTAAATGGATCTTCAAGAGGAAGACGGACGCTGATAGTGTTACTATCTACAAAGCTAGAATTGTCGCAAAAGGTTTTCGACAAGTTCAAGGTGTTGACTACGATGAGAGTTTTTCACTCGTATCTATGCTTAAGTCTGTCTGAATCATGTTAGCAATTGCCACATTTTATGAAATCTGGCAAATGGATGTCAAAACTGCATTCCTTAATGGATTTTTTAAAGAAGAGTTGTATATGATGCAACCAGAAGGTTTTGTCGATCCGAAAGGTGCTAACAAAATGTGCAAGCTCCAGCGATCCATCAATGGACTGGTGCAAGCATCTCGGAGTTGGAATATACGCTTTGATAAGTTGATCAAAGCATATAGTTTTAATACAGACTTGCGGTGAAGCCTGTATTTACAAGAAAGTGAGTGGGAGCACTACAACATTTCTGATAAGTATATGTGAATGACATATTGTTGATCGGAAATAATGTAGAATTTTTCTGGAAAGCATAAAGGAGTGTTTGAAAGGAGTTTTTCAAAGAAAGACCTTGGTGAAGCTGCTTACACATTGAGCATCAAGATCTATAGAGATAGATCAAGACGCTTGATAAGATTTTTCAATGAGTACATACCTTGACAAGATTTTGAAGTAGTTCAAAATGGAACAGTCAAAGAAAGAGTTCTTGCCTGTGTTGCAAGGTGTGAAGTTGAGTAAGACTCAAAACCCGACCATGGCAGAAAATAGAAAAGAATGAACAGTCATTCCCTATGCCTCAGTCATAGGTTCTATAAAGTATGCTATGCTGTGTACTAGACCTATTGTATACCTTGCTCTGAGTTTGGCAAAGGAATACAATTTTGATCTAAAAGTAGATCACTAGAACAGCGGTCAAGAATATCCTTAGTGAGGACTAAGGAGATGTTTCTCGATTATGGAGGTGATAAAAGAGCCAGTCGTAAAAAGTTACAACGATGCAAGCTTTTACACCAATCCAGATGACTCTAAGTCTCAATCTGGATACATATTGAAAGTGGGAGCAATTAGCTAGAGTAGCTCCGTGCAGAGCATTGTGGACATAGAATATTTGCAAAATACATACGGCTCTGAATGTGACAGACCCGTTGACTAAACTTCTCTCATGAGCAAAACATGATCATACCTTAGTACTCTTTGGGTGTTAATCACATAGCCATGTGAACTAGATTATTGACTCTAGTAAACCCTTTGGGCGTTGATCACATGACGATGTGAACTATGGGTATTAATCACATACAGATGTGAATATTGGTGTTAAATCACATGGTGATGTGAACTAGATTATTGACTCTAGTGCAAGTGGGAGACTGAAGGAAATATGCCCTAGAGGCAATAATAAAGTTATTATTTATTTCCTTATTTCATGATAAATGTTTATTATTCATGCTAGAATTGTATTAACCGGAAACATAATACATGTGTGAATACATAGACAAACATAGTGTCACTAGTATGCCTCTACTTGACTAGCTCGTGAATCAAAGATGGTTAAGTTTCCTAGCCATGGACAAAAGAGTTGTCATTTGATTAACGGGATCACATCATTAGGAGAATGATGTGATTGACTTGACCCATTCCGTTAGCTTAGCACACGATCGTTTAGTATGTTGCTACTGCTTTCTTCATGACTTATACATGTTCCTGTGACTATGAGATTATGCAACTCCCGTTTACCAGAGGAACACTTTGTGTGCTACCAAACGTCACAACGTAACTGGGTGATTATAAAGGTGCTCTACAGGTGTCTCCGAAGGTACATGTTGGGTTGGCGTATTTCGAGATTAGGTTTTGTCACTCCGATTGTCGGAGAGGTATCTCTGGGCCCTCTCGGTAATACACATCACTTAAGCCTTGCAAGCATTGCAACTAATGAGTTAGTTGTGGGATGATGTATTACGGAACGAGTAAAGAGACTTGCCGGTAACGAGATTGAACTAGGTATTGGATACCGACGATCGAATCTCGGGCAAGTAACATACCGATGACAAAGGGAACAACGTATGTTGTTATGCGGTTTGACCGATAAAGATCTTCGTAGAATATGTAGGAGCCAATATGAACATCCAGGTTCCACTATTGGTTATTGACCGGAAACAGTTCTAGGTCATGTCTACATAGTTCTCGAACCCGTAGGGTCCGCACGCTTAAGGTTTCGATGACAGTTATATTATGAGTTTATGAGTTTTGATGTACCGAAGGAGTTCGGAGTCCCGGATGAGATCGGGGACATGACGAGGAGTCTCGAAATGGTCGAGACGTAAAGATCGATATATTGGACGACTATATTCGGAGTTCGGAAAGGTTCCGAGTGATTCGGGTATTTTTCGGAGTACCGGAGAGTTACGGGAATTCGCCGGGGAGTATATGGGCCTTATTGGGCCATACGGGAATAGAGGAGAGAGGTCAAAAGGAAGGAGGCCTGCGCCCCCCCTCTGGTCCGAATTGGACAAGGGGCGCAGCCCCCCTTTCCTTCTTCCTCTCCCCCTCTTTCCCCTTCTCCTACTCCAACAAGGGAGGTGGAATCCTACTAGGACTAGGGAGTCCTAGTAGGACTCCACACTTGGCGCGCCCCCTCCTAGGGCCGGCCTCCTCCCCCCTTGCTCCTTTATATACGGGGGCAGGGGGCACCCCATGACACACAAGTTGATCTACGGATCGTTCCTTAGCCGTGTGCGGTGCCCCCTCCACCATATTCCACCTCGGTCATATCGTCGCGGAGTTTAGGCGAAGCCCTGCGCCGGTAGAACATCATCATCGTCACCACGCCGTCGTGCTGACGGAACTCATCCCCGACGCTTTGCTGGATCGGAGTCCGGGGAACGTCATCGAGCTGAACGTGTGCTGAACACGGAGGTGCCGTACGTTCGGTGCTTGGATCGGTCGGATCGTGAAGACGTACGACTACATCAACCGCGTTGTCATAACGCTTCCGCTTACGGTCTACGAGGGTACGTGGACAACACTCTCCCCTCTCGTTGCTATGCCATCACCATGATCTTGCGTGTACGTAGGATTTTTTTTGAAATTACTACGTTCCCCAACACTTTGGCGCAGCGCAGGCGGAGCTGGCCTCTTCCCGCGCCGAGCTGCTTCTTCTCCAACAGAGGGTTGATGGTGCCAAGGCCATCGCACGGCGGAATGAGGACGAGATCAGTCAGCGGCGGATTCTGGAGCACGAGCACACCCCCATCCTCCGAACGCTCAGGGAAAGGGCTAACACGGCCTTGGGAAACATTTGCGAGGCTGCCGCCGAGGTGCCGCATGAGACCACCTACGCCGGCAACCTCCAGTTTTTCACTGACATGGTGGCGCTTCTGGAGAACCACTCTGAGAGGTCTCGTTTGCTTGTCGAGGAGAGGAGCCGAGCCTTGCTCGGGCGTGCCTTCTCCCGTGTCTTCAGCTATCTACAGGACAGGGACCCCCACTTCGATTTCAATGCCGCCATCGCACCTGTGCCCATAGCCATCCGGGGCGACCTGCCGCAATGGGTGGAGGACAACGTGGACGCCCTCGTCAGGGCCTTCGCATCTGATGATGACGGCGTGATCGTGGCCGCCGATGAAGGCAGCGTTGTGGACGAGCCTGGCGCTGATGGAGGTGTTGGCGGTGGTGGTGATGACGTCAGTGACGCCAGCGACGCCTCTGGAGGTGCCCCAGAAGACGCGGTGAGTGATATGTCTGACTGATCGTATGTCGCCGCTGTTTACCCTGCATGAAGAAGGTTTGGGGTCGGCCCTGAAGATTGTAAGAGCATTTTGGGAGGGGAAGCCCCTCATGTAAAGGTTTGCGATCAGTACCCTAGTAAGCATAACGCTGCGTGTGAGCTTAGCTACTGGCCCAGTGATGGGTCAGCTGACTTGTTTACCTTTTGATCCCGACGAGCCCTGAGCGGGCCTATGGGGGCCGTAGCGCCTCGAGTGTCTTCTGGGTGAACCCAGTGATCCTGCAATGAGAACCTCCGGAGAGGGTGCGGCGACAGCGGTCCGGATTGTAGACGCGCTTGGCCCGGCCCGGCTCGCGAGGGGCTCACGAGGGGAGGCAGCCGACGCTAACTTTGGACGCAAAGCCGAAACCAGAACATGAGAGATTGCTCGAACGAGACTAAGCACCCCTTCCCCAAACACATGCAAGTCTCAAGCTCAAATCCAACTTAAATTCAAATCGAAGGACCTTGTCAACAAAGAAAAAAAAGGAGAAAAAGCAAAAATCCGTGTCCGGCACCTAGTCTAGTCTTCGACGTCTTCTCACCAGCGCAGAGCTAAGTGCTGCCACTGGGCGTGGGCGGGAGCCCCCGAGGCCCGAGGGCGGCTCTCTGGAGACTCCGGGGCATGTACAGCCCCACTCATTATTAAGTGAGAGTGTCACGGGCGGCGAGCTTCACAGGCACTGGGCCTTCTTCACAGGTACCGGCCTTGCTTCATATTGCCAGACGAGGGCCTCACCTTGCGCCACACTCTACCGCCATTGACGGCGGCCGGAGACCAAGGACAACGCTAATGGGGTAGAGCGGTCGCCAGCGATTCCCCCGATGACCGCGGGTCCTCTGCCGGGGGCAGGCCGTGAGGCGCCTCCCTGGCAGAGGGCCTACCTCCTGAGAACGCTTTGCGCCGAGCGCCGCGGGGACGAACATGGATCTCGGCCCCTCTCCTACAGCCCCCGGTGCCCTCCTCCCGAGGGGTAAGAGGCTGCAGCATTGGGGCAGCCATCTGCTGCGGCGACCTGTACCTCCTGCGACCCATGGTTAGCATAAGCTTGCTCCTGAGGAATTAGTGGTACCAGATAGTTGCTGCCATCGGCGCGGTCGTCGAGGCCCTCTTGGGGTTCCTGAAAGAGCTAAGCTTCTGGTGTCTCCTTGCTCCATCCTGGCCCGAGGAACGAGCCATGGTCTTCTTCCAGTGCGCACTCTCGATCCACCATGTGGGGCGCATAAGCTTCTGGGGCCACCGCCCCATGGGTCTCGCAAAGTGCCCTATGCGCCACGCGGTCCAGCTCGGAGCGCTGTCTTGAGGGTGGCGGCGTGGTGGCCCGCCGAGGCCGAAGGCCGCGGCGTGCACTCCTTCGCCGGCCAGAGATGGGGCCGGCGCGACTTGTCGCCCGGTGTTGACGACCGGGTTGGCGTTGAGTAGGCCCTGGAGTCCGCTCGGAGTTGAGTGGGCACGTATGGGGCCACCATGCGGCCCGCCCTGGATCTGGGGTGGCAGCTGAATGCAGAAAGGAGGTGCTCCCGAGGCGGCGGCGTCCAGGAGCTCGGCTACTCGCTCCAACAACATGTCACGGCCGTCCTCCAGCATCCGGCACTGTAGCAGCTCTCGGGCCATCGTGAGCGCGGCCCTGGAGTTCGCCTGCTCCCGTCGGGTGTGCGGCGCTGTGGCCGCGGCATGGCTTGAGGCTCTTGCTGCTGACCGCACCTGCCGCGGTGTGAGGGCAGGCGGTGTTTGGCCGCGTCGCCCGCGCCCTGCAGCGCCCTGCGGAGCGCGGGCTGCCTGAGGCGCAAGGTTGAGGTCGCCCTGGGCCGGTGGCACGGCGTGGGCGGGCCACGCCGCCCAGCGGTCGGCGTTGGCAGTCGGGTCGCTTGACATCAGAACGGCGAGGTGACGGATCGCGATGCGGCGGAAGAAGGATTCCGGTGCACCGCTACCTGGTGCGCCAAATGTCGGATTTCGGGTTCCGGTAGACCCTTGAGGTTCGAACTCTGGGGTGCGCACGAAGATCTTTCCCATACCAGCTCACGTCTCGAGGCCTCGCAAGGAATCTAAGATAGAAAGAAGAACTCACAAGGGACACGAGGTTTATACTGGTTCAGGCCACCATTGTGGTGTAATACCCTACTCCAGTGTGTGGTGTGGTGGATTGCCTCAGGGGCTGATGATGAACAATACAAAAGGGGGAACAGCCTCGCGAGGGGCTGTTCTTGAGCTGGTGCGATGAACTGCTTGGGTGAGTTCAATCGCTTCTCTCTCTCTCTCTCTCTCTGATTGATCCGTTCCCTCACCCTGTGGTGGCTAGCTCTATTTATAGAGGGAGGCCCTGGGCCTCTTCCCAAATAATGAGCGGGAAGGGAGCCAACAGTTGGCCATTTTGAAGGGGAACATCTAGTACACTTATCCTGACTAAAGTTGGTCTTCGACTGCCAAAGGATCTGGTGGTGACATCGTCCTGGGCTCCGCGATGACCTCCATCCTGCCGTTCTGCTGGTCTTGGTCTTGTTGCACCGAAACGGTAACATTTGCCTGATGCCTTGGCCTGTGCATGCCCCCTTTGCACCGAAGGGGAATTAAGGACACTGCACAGGCCGGCGCCCGCCTGGCGCCCGCCTGGTCTCGATCGTCATGGCTTGCCTCACGGGCTCCTCGCGAGGTACCCTGCCTTGATCTCTCCGCCTCCTCGCAATCCTGCTTGATGAGGCTGCTCCTGAGGAAGCTTCCTGTTGTCCGCCCCGCGAGGCTTGGCCCCTCGCGAGGGTCTTGAGCTTGAGCTGATGAAGCTGGGCTGCACTGGGCCCCCACTTGAGCCACGCCGCAGGCCGCAGGCAGGCAAGTCTGGGGACCCCCGTTCCCAGAACGCTGACATTGTGGCATGAAAATCAGGGTGTGACAGACCTACCCCCCTTACAAGAATCTCGTCCCTGAGATTCCCAAACTAGGCGCGGAAGGGGATACGGAATCTTAGGTTTTGGGTAGTCTTCACGTCCTCATACTTCTTCTACTTTCGAGTGGTGCTCCATTGAACCTTGAAGTACTTGATCTTGTAGCTTCGTGTATAATGTTCTGCTTGATCCAGGTCGTCAATGGGTGGTTTGTGGTAGGTCAGGTTGGGCTGGGGGTCGATGGCTCGATGATCGACGTCCTTGTTAGTGATCAGGCTAGTTCGAAACCACTTCTGGAGTTGTGTTATGTGGAAAACGTTGCGCACAGTGGGTAACTCAGGTGGTGACTCTAGCTGGTAGTTGTCTACCCTTCGTCTTGGAATGATCTCGGAGGGGCCGGTAAATCTTGGTGTGAGCTTCCTTTTGGAAATGCTTGGTTCCCGCGAGAGGAGTGGTTTGCAGATATGTACTGTATTTGACGAGGAAGTTCACTTCTTGAGGGTGGTGGTTGGTATATTTCTTCCTCCTTGACATGGCGGTCTTCAGATGTTCCCTAACCAGCTGAATGACCCTTCTTCCGTCTTCGGGTAGTCAAGTAGGTTACTGAATATAGATGACAACCAACCTGTCCAATTACTCCATGAAGACTTGTTCATGGGGTACATAAAGTGGGATGGGGCATTGATGGTGGTCACGGTTGAGTATCGGCCAAAGTCTTCTTGTCCTAGGTCCAAAGCCTATGGTCATGATCCAACCATGTTGTGGGTTGGTAGGTCTTAAGGGTTTCAAGGATTCTAGGGTGTGAGTGAACGTTTATCATCTTATCCTTAAGCATGGTTTCTGAGACGCCAATAGCTCTATCTAGTACTCCAAACGAATAACCTTATACACTAAAAGCATCCTCTCGTATAGACGAACTTCAATCATTACTCATGCTATTTATATCCTCATGGCTCCTGAGAAGAGGCCTAACAAAATCTTACATGTGAACTATCCCCAAACTCATATGTATGGCTATCTCTATGCAAAAATCCATGGGTAGAGCATACCAGCTTCCAAGCTTGAATTAAACATGACAATCCAGGTGCTCAACTTATTCTTCCTAGGTTCAAGATAGTGCATCTCTATCCCAAGGAAACACGTCGTATGCCACTCCAAGATCCTGTTTCCTTCCTATGAATCAACCCCAATAGTCCATTAACTTCCATCAAGAACTACCTAATCCATTAATTCTACAAATCCAACGTCCATGGTGTTCCACATGATCTCCTAAAGTCCATCTAATCCCCAAATACTTGAAAGGCTATCCTTACTATAGCCAGTCCACCAATTCCCATTATCATGATCAAGTAAACTCCAAGATCAAGCTCACATAGATTCCTAAATAAACTTCGACATTTAACCCAATCTCCTAGTTTATCGTCCACCGAGAAACATGGTATCATGATCGAGATCATTAGTCTAAATCCAATTTACTCCGAACCATGTAGACACACTCAACATCTATATATTCAACTAGAATCACCTACTCAAATCTAAATCTCATGTTCAACGAGAACTCCTACATGTTTCCCCTAAGTCATCATCGTAGTGTCAACTATCTCTTATCAATATCCCCCAGTTAAGACAAATCCCTTTACTTCCAAGGATTTCATCGTACGATCGTAATCGCCCTACAAAAAATCCAATTTACACCTGGGTAATGAAAGTTATGCTACTCTATCAACATGATCCCACCAAGTTCATCTACCAACATGGAAGCCTCACAATCCACCATAAGTCTCAATAGTTCCTCAAGGTCTCTAAAATTAACTCATCAAGTCATCTATTCTCTATACATATATCCTCAAATTGGTCTCCGCCATGGCATCGTCATTTCTGGTACTATCTTAGGATGATAATGTGCTCGTTCACTATATCCACTAGTTCCATAATGAACCCAGTGATGTGCAAGATTATTGTCGCTTAACTGGTTCCCTTGCAATTCTGTGGGTTAAGCACATGGTTAAGGATTTGATATGGTGTATCTTGTGAAGTCTCGAAGGGTCTAGGAATGGGTTTCTAGTCTGGAGGGTTAAACATAATTCTATGGGGTTACACTTGGTTGTGGAGATTGTAGCAGAAGTCCTCATTGCTAGTTGGTTGCCCAGGCAGAATCCTTGGTGTAGCTTGTCTTGCCGGTCTTCAGTTGAGGAGAGAGATGAGAGGGAAAAGTAGCATAGAGGAGGTTGGATGCCTAAAGGGGTTCTATAGTGCAGGTGCAAACAAACGGGTGCGAAAAGGGGCCAAACAAAAGAAACAAGGTAAGGGAGGTGATATAGTCGCGTAATTGTTGCCTAAGGAAAAAGTGCGACTGATATCAAAACACAAAGAAATAAAAACAAGCAACACACAATCGTGTTCCTATTCGAACCATCATATGGACTCGACTGCGCTTAGGGGGTACACGACTCATCCTACCCTAGGGGTTCTCGGATTCAGTAGTCGTGCTTTGCTCCATGCCTCGTGCAGTCTTCTGGGTTTTCCTCAGGTGTTGCTACGTCTCTTGTAGTTGTTCGATGAAACAATCTGGGTTGACCCTGAAGATTCTTCAACAACTTCTTGCCTGTTGAAGTGATGGGGTGAAGGTGGCTCCTCGTAGCAGGCATTGACTCGGTCTTCTGTTGTCTTCTTAATCATGACGATCCCTTTTTGTCTTCTAAGGCGTCAAGGGTTCCAGGTAGGCAATCCTTTATGCAAGGACAAAAACAAGGCATATTAGAGGTCCAACATGTCGGTTTTGTTAATGATAACGTCGACACCAAGAGCAAGGGATGAAGAGAACCATTTTCCTGCTCACTATAGTGAGGTGGACCTAATGGCGAGGTTCTCATCCACCGGTGTTTGCCGATACAACAATGGCAAGGACATGGTTGCTCTATTAGCGATGTATCTCATGATCTTGCATATCTTACACCCTGATCATCTTAGGACAAGATTGCATCATCCTGGGTAAATGTCGAGGGTGTCACCGTCTTCTGGGTCTTGATGTCCTCATTCCTTGAGGATGCATCTTCTATTGGTATTGTCTTGTTCTGGTGTCGCCAATCTCGTGTCCAGAAGATGTTGGTGTTTGTCTGGCAAGGCGTCTCCCTTCTAGATTATCCATGAGGATTACAAGGAATCCCGTGGTCAGGGGCATAAGGACTCTAGCGACCATTTAAAATTTGAAGGGGAAGAGATTAATAAGGAAAGTATTCCTTGGCTCTCGAAAAACTGAGAATGGGAAGAGGAGTTTAGATAGTTTTTGAAAATTAGTGATAGTTCTTGGAAATAGTTTTACCCTAACTAACGACCATGCTAACTAAGGCTTCCTACAGTCAGGATGGCTCTGATACCAGCTCTATGGGGACCCCGACTCATGAGTCATGATCACCGAGTGCACGTGTACAGTGATCCCAGAGATCAATGCTCACTGAACACACAGAAGCTGAATAACAAGAGTCTTACATCCATCCATACCATCTTACACAAATTATGACCTTTATGGTCAAGTCTTACATTAATGAAGCCTCAAGGGCTGAACATGAAAGAAAACGTAAGCAGCGGAAATCTTCGTCATTAAGTAGAACCCATGCCATCTGCCTTAACCCTACAGGCATTATGACTGGGAAGCGTCTTAGTTCGCTTGTTCATCACCAACGAACTCTTCCTCGAATTCCTCTCCTTCCATGCCTAGTCAATTAAATAACCAGTGGCAAGCCAATGAGTACTTTGAATGTACTCGCAAGCAACCCATGTTTTGGTTCAAGATACAACAATGCATGACATAGGTAAATTTTTGCAGAAAGCTAATTTTATTGTGCTATGACATGTTCAACAATTGGTAAATCATGTATCATATGAATTCAAGTAACCACAGGGACTGGTTATAGATATCAACATAAAAGGAGTGGGCATCAACCCAACTCGATCATGTCAAGTCCTTTGACTTGACCCAAGTAGTTTTTCCCATTTATCCAAACACACACACTGGTTTGTAAACAAGTTGACGTAGCCCAAGAGCGGTTACCCAATTGTCCTTGACCATGGACACAGCTATTCGAATAGTTTTACACTCTGCAGAGGTTGCACACTTTACCCACAAGATCTGGGGAACTTCCATGTCATCCACGACCCGCGGTACCTCAAGTACCCGGGGTAAGCACCTGATCGCTATCTTTCCCTAGACGACACTAACAAGGAGTCCACTCATTGTTCCATATCCTCACGGTGTACATCATACGAGACTCACTCGAGGTCGTAACATCCGAGAGGGTACGCAACGGCGTATCCAGTGCCCTGTAAAAATAGTCATGGCCGCCCTACCCAGCACGACCCCATCCCGAGAGAGAGCACCAACTCTCCCCCGTCACTAGTAATGCAGGCTACAAGCTAGTATCGGCCTAGGTAATCAATAATGCCCTTTCCCATATAAGGGTAGAGTGGTTGCGCATGTAAGGTTGGAATAATAGTCGCAACTTAAACCAATCCGATTTGAAAACAACACACACACTTCGTCACCAAGTGGTTACCCAACTCATCATCTCCCTCGGGCATAAGTGGCACCCGACGGGGTTTTCGAAAAGTCTTTTGAAAATACTTTGTCTCCATCACCGTGCATATTCCTGTCCCCTTTTGCGTAGCAACTACTTTAGTATCCTAACTACTCCCACCGGCATAACCCTCATAAGAAGGTAGGGTCATGCACAATGCAAGTATCAATGAGGAAGTAACGGTAATGGAGGGAAACCACCCGAAGTGGTCACCTCATCATCATGACTCCGTTGCAAGTAATAAAAGTGCTATATGACATGCATAAAAAGGGTTTCTCAAACATGGTCAAAGGTCTGCTTGCCTGGCTCAGCAAGGTCTTCTGGGTCTTAAAGTCTTCTGGTCCAACTCCTTCGTCAGCAACACAATCTATCCTCGCAAAACAACAACAAGAAAAATAAGGCAATAATAAAACAGAAAAACCAAAGTGCTTAGAAAAATGTTAACTCATTTTTGTTAAATACTAGGGTGAAAAATAAGAAGGCAAAAATTCCTAGTTTTGGATTTGGAGTAGCATAATGGGAGAAATGGATTTCCAGAGGGGTTTAGATATATTCAAATTTGAATTTGAATATGAACAGTACATAAAAGTTGTTTGGACATGAGTGAAGGATATACCATTAAATAGGTAGGATTTTTACAAGATTTTAGGAACTGGAATTATTGCATTTGGATTAATATTTAATCCTGTGGAATTTTTGGAAAAGTTACAGAAAAAGAAAAGGAAAAAGGCCACTATGCAACTGGGCCAAAACAGCCGCAACGCACAGGCCCAGAGGTGATTCGGCCCAGGCGAGCCGAGCGGCACGCGCGCGCCAGGTTTGAACCTGACGGGCAGGGCCCAGGCCCCAGTGAGAGAGAGGGAGACGAGGGAGAAGAGAGGCTGACAGGCGGGGCCCACCTGTCATCCCTAACCCTGCGACAGAGGGCCGGCGAGCTCACGAGCGAAGTTTCCGGGCACGGCGGGGTGAGCTGATGGCACCGTTGGACTCCTCGTCGTGTCGCCGTTCGGGTGGTGCCGGAGTTGGCCGGAGGGGAGCAGTGGTTCGCCGGCGACGAGGTTCACGGCGAAGGAGCGTCGGGCGTTGATGGCTTTAGCCGTTTCCGACTGCAAAACGAGCGGGAAAGAGGGGGGGAATTGATCGGTGAGCTATGGGCGTTCCAGAGAAGCAATAAAGAGGGCCGGGGGTAACCTGTACCGTGGGATCGACGGTGACCCGAGGCGGCGGAGCTCGAGCTCGATATCAAGCTCGGGCGGTTCTGGAGAGGAAAGGGGGATGATTTGGTGGTGAAGAGGGCGAGTGGTGAGGAGAGGAGAGCTCGGGGGGCTTAAATAGAAGGGGGCGAGGTGCACCGTGGCTCGTGCGCCGGTGAGCTTCTAGCCGTTGCTGGAGGCCACGGGGGCTCACTTGAGCGTGTCTGGGGTCCTTGTGGGAGAGTTCTACAGCCAGGAGAAGGAAGAGAGAGAGCGGGGAAGGGCCAGAGCTTCGCGCGTGTGAGGCCGCTCATTGGAGCTCTCGGGCGGCCGACGCGCGTGCGAGCAAGGGCAGCAGGAGGGAGAAGGAGGAGGGGGACAGAGGCGTGGCATGTCGCAGACGTCGAGGCGCATTGTCGGGCATGCTGGGGAGGCCCGAGGTGGCCCGAGGTGGTTGGCTGGGGGCGGCTACAGTGCGGGAGCGCACTCTAGCGCGCTCCAGAGCGTGCAAATGGCCGGCATGCCATTTTTTTGGCAAAGTGGGCACGGCCAAGCATGTCTGGTAGCTCTAGGGAGGAGTAAAGAATGTGGGGAAAGCCATGGATGCCTTGGGTAGCCACTGGAGTGAGGAGGGAGGTGAGGAAGAGGGGTGCAAGGGCTGTCCAGAGAGGTAAAAGAGGTGGTTTCACCATTCAATTATTGATCTGAGATGCAGCCATTGCTACTAGAGGTAGAAGAGGTCTAGGAGGGGCTGTGGTAAAAAGTTTAGGCCATGGAGAAGAGTGGAAGTGGTCAAAATAGGGGTTTTAGTAAAATGACAGAAGGTGTTTGTTGCTGGTTTGGGCAAGAAGATGAAATCCTCTTGTCATGAGGCTTGACAGGGTCAAATGGCATGATATAATAATAGGTTCCACCAAGGTTGAGTCCATTTGGGCAAAGTTGCCAATGTAACATTTGTAAACCCTAGAAATCAACATAAATGAGTTTTCCAAGATCTAGACATGCAAAACTATTCTCCTTGATGCACCACTTGGTGCAGTGTCATCATTTGGGGTTTAGAGCATGCCCACAAAGGTTGAGAGCAAAATAATAAAGTTGACAATGTAAAGTTGTTCAAATTTGATTTTGGACAGAGAGGGTTTTGAGGCACTTTGATCAAGATATCATTTTCTCCAACTTGTGCCATTTGGTCTATATACATAATTAGACCATTGGAGCATGTGCACCAAGTTTGAGAACATTTGGACATGTTTGGCAATGTAGAGTTGCTCAAACTTCAAAATGGTCAGGGATGGTTTTGAGGAGATTTGTTGATGTTATGTTGTTCTCCAAGACACGAGGCTTGGCAAGATCATCCAATATGTCATATGTGACATGCTAGAATTTTCTTGGAATTTTTAGAGAATATTTCCTTTGTAAATATTTCAAAAGCTTGAAATATCCAGAAAGGGTTTTTGAGGGGTTTGACCAACATTTTGAACATGACCATGTATTAAACTCTTATATATGGACAATATATGTCCACTGAGTTTCCCTAAATTTTCACAAATATTTTCAAATCATTCAAATAATTTTAACCTATTAAAGACCATTTCTGGCCTAAAGAAAAAGCCTTTAAATAAAATAGGAAAATAACTTTTAAAATTATATTTTTGTGGTTTTTGGGAGTCCTATATCTAATAGGATTCAAATATACTCTTTGAAAGATTTTTAATACCCCAAATCAAGTACTTGCAGTGCAAACCTCAATTCAGGGTTTTTTGGAAAACTAAATTTAGAAAATACTTTTTGGCCAAATTATTTTTGTAAGAAAATTCTATATTGTACTATACACATGGCATGATCATTGGGGCAAAAGTTTGGAGCAAGAGGATGAAGTATAGAAGGTGGAGTTGTGTTGATTTTAAAGAGCACTTGAAAATCATAGAGAGAAAACCAACTCAAATAAAAAGCCAAATAATGCAAAAGTTTTTGTCAAACCACACTTTATCATGATTTAACAGCTTAAGTGTTGTGGCATGAAAATCAGGGTGTGACAATGGGAGAGGCAGCAATGGAAGTGGTGAACCCTTCCATGACCGTGTCTAGATTGGATCTTGGTGGTTCTGGACTCTGCGACGGCTAGATCAATATTTCGTCAACTCCCCTAGGGTTTCTGGAATATTTTGGTATTTATATAGCAAAGAGGCAGTTCGGGGGGCACCCGAGGTGGGCACAACCCACCAGGGGCGCGCCTGGGCCTCCTAGCGCACCCTGGTGGGTGCTGCTCACCTCGAGCAGCCCCTCAAGTGGTTACTTGGACCATTGGCTTTCTTTTGGCCCAAAAAATCCTCCAGGAGTTATGTTGCGTTTGGACTCCGTTTGATATTGATTTCCTGTGATGTAAAAAACATGCAGAAAACAACAACTGGCACTGGGCACTATGTCAATCGGTTAGTACCAAAAAATGATATAAAATGATTGTAAAACATCCAAGAATGATAATATAACAGCATGGAACAATCAAAATTAATGATACGTTGGAGACGTATCATCCATCCATGCAGCACCATGACCGCACCGCTGCGCATTCGCTCAGCCCGGCCATGGCTTCGTCTTCCCATGCTCGCCGTGGGCCGGTGAACGTGCAGGCTGTGTTGCTCATGGCGCGTGAGCTGCTACGCTATCGCCCCGCCAACGAAGGCTACAACGCCTGGCTTGGCCGCATAACCAAGCTCGTCAACGCCACGGGCGAGGCCTCAACGCCATCCCACTCGCTTTGTCCCCCGTCATCTCACACAGGAGATGATGACCCACAAGTATAGTGGATCAATTGTAGTCCTTTCGATAAGTAAGAGTTTCAAAGCCAACAAGGAGAAGAAGGAAATGACAAGCGATTTTCGGCAAGGTATTTTCTGCAAGCATTGAAATTATCGGTAACAGATAGTTTGGTGGTAAGATAATTCATAACAGGTAACAAGTAACAAGTGTAGCAAAAGAGTAGCCAGGTGGCTCAATCCTTTTTGTAGCAAAGGATAAGCCTGGATGAAGTCTTATATAAAGCAAAGCGCTCCCGATGACACATGCGAATTATCGTCAAGTTTTCATCATGCTCATACGATTCGCGTTCGTTACTTTGATAATTTGATATGTGGGTGGACCAGTGCTTGGGTGCTGTCCTTACTTGGACAAGCACCCCACTTATGATTAACCCCTCTCGTAGGCATCTGCAACTACAAAAGAAGAATTAAGATAAATCTAACCATAACATGAAACATGTGGATCCAAATCAGCCCCTTACGAAGCAACGCATAAACTAGCACTACAAAAAAATACACTTCCGTGATGATACATGTTTGTCACAGTAGGTCACGTTTTTTGTCATGCATGTACATCCATGATGATTTGATGACAAAATCAAGATAGTCATACCTGTGCTTGTTTTAGAAGTGTTCCATGACATTACCAAAATTATCATCACGGAAGTGTCCAGTTCCATGACGATAAATCGCGTGTCACAGAAGTGCTTTCATCAAGGGTGACCGACACGTGGCATCCACCATAACGGAATGTTGTTAAGCTATCGGGTCCGGTTTTGGATCCGATAACCCGTTAACAGCCCCGACCAATGGGAATTTTCCACGTGTAAAATCATCATTGGCTAGAGGAAACACGTGTCGGCTCACCGTTGGGACAGATGTCATCCACTCATTGGACCCAAGGCGCCTATGATACGTCGACACGTGGCACGACCCAACAGAGGCCCATTCCTGTGAAAGGGCCGGCCCGTTTGACTTGGTCAAAAGGTGGCGGGCCGGCCCACGGAAAGCCTGTTAACGACATGTTTGCATATATCCCATTTACAGCCCGTTAACTCACAGCCCATTACGGCCTACCGAAATTAGGCCCAGTAGCGTCATCTGGGCCGTCCAATATGATTCCAGTCCGTTGTAACTTCCGGCCCATGTATGGACCATGACGTCTTTTGTTCCATATGAGTCCCTTTGTAACTCTTGACCCATTAACGGCCCGTGGTGAAACTGGCCCGTAATAAACAGTGTATCGCATTATACCCATTAGCGGCCCATTATTCCATTGGGTCGTTTCCAGCCCATGTTACCTTTTGGCCTTCTTAGGGCCCATTTATTCTTGGGCTCATTTCCAGCATTCGGTTACTTACGACTCGTTACTAGCCTTTTCTGCTTGTGGGCCAAATTCAGCCCGTGGATACAGTCGACCCGTTTGTGGCCCGTTAATCTGTTGGGCCATTTTCATAGCATCATCAAATACAGTCTATTAACGACCTGTTATGGTCAGCCCATAAAACATACGATTTCCACTCCATCCCGTTTACGGCCCATTATATGGCCCGTACAAGGCCCATAGATGAGACGGCCCGTAGAAGGCCCATGGATCCTACGGGACATAGAAGGCCCATTGATCCAACGGCCCATAGAAGGCCCATGGAGCCGACGACCCATAGAAGGCCCATGGATCCAACAGCCCATAGAAGGCCCACGGATCCGACGGCCATAGAGGGCCATGGATCGTCCGTCCTGTAGATGGCCCATGGATCGTACGACCTGTGGGGGGCCATGGTCACTACAACGTTTGGGAGAGTTGGCCCCCGTTTGAACGATATAGCATATTCGAAGAATTATCCTACTCTATACTATCACCTCTAAAAAACATACACTGTACAATAAGGAGACTAAGGCATAGAAACATAGAATAATCCTACACTATACAATAAAGAAATTACAGTCGATTATACCCACTGGGCATTATGGTTCGGCACCAGTGATAATAAAGCATACACAAATAGAAAATTACATACACTAGGCAAATACAACTCATACATCATGGACGCGCATCAACATAACTTACCATTTGAACTATAATCTCTTCAGAAAATAGGATTGGCCGGATTCAAATAGCACAAATTTCAGTCTGCAAAATCTCCAATTCCTTCGTGGTTACCTTAGTGTCTTGTTTCATTTTTTGACTCCTGCATCTAATACCTGCATGTCCAGTCTCAACTTGTTGATTGTACGTTGAGAATCATGTACAGGTTGTCTTGCCACCTCTAGTTGATGCTCGAGAACATCAGCACATTCCAATTCCAATCCATAATCATTCGGTAACGGCCATGCCGCACTGCTCGCAGATCCTTGTGTTGATGTCACTTCATCCTGAAATGTTTCTGTAAGTACACATGACTAGGGCAAAAATATCGTTACAACAGTGAAGCGAGCAAGACAGACTATTTTGTACATGGCAAAACAGGACTAACAATAATGTTACACGTCATGAAGCATAAGCAGGTGATATTTTAAAAATTATAAAAAAAAGTACTCTGTGCAGCCTGCATACTGAAATCTCTCTTAGCTCACCAGGGGAGCAAGATGTTGGGGCCCAATCCAAAACATAGACAAGTTGCAAATTTAGACAACATGTTGCATATAAGTAAGCAAGTAGTTGGCCATTCTATAGGTCAATTAAAGTCTTAGGGAGCATAATGAACAGCAGAGGGTTTCATACAAACATACTACAGCAAGCAAAACTATGCAATCATTAGCCTAGTATAAACTAGATTGTGAGCCTCATGCAATAATAGTTGGTTAATAGACTACAAAGCTTCAGGCACACTTCGACAGAGTAATTAAATGGTAAGGCCTTTAATTATGTCAACTAATAGTTATACAAGTACCCAACATCAGGCATCATTCTTTGGGCATCTCATTAACTAGGGACAAATAAAGCAATTGAAAAGAGCAAATTAACTATGCCTGAAACAAACAAGGAATTGAACTGTTGAGTTGGATACAATGACTTACCTTAACAGGTTGAAGAGGCTCAGCGTAGCTCCTACTTCTCTTGCAAGGCTCCTTCCTAACATCTTGTACATGGAAATCCTCAATCTTATCTTCATTGCACCCCCTCTGCAAGGTGACACAAACTAGTTACTCGTCTCCTTGGAAGATAAATAGGCATACTTTCCAGTTTGTGAACACAAAAGGATGAGGTTATAACAAAACAACACCACATAATGAAACATGCCGCATCTCTTGCACTTGCACACAATGAAATGAGCATTTACTATGTCTGTACTATGTAAAAACTAGGCATACCTTCGAACTGGATCTCTAGGTACACTTGGAGAGCCTACTTTAGTGTACATCCAAACCTTTATGTCACCTATGAGTTAGACAAGGGCCCACTACAACAGCCCTTAGTGTTTAAATCGTTGACAAGCTCTATTAGAGTGTTAGGTCAAGAACATCAAGTAATCAAAGCAAACATTCCTAGTATGGCTGGCTGATGCAAATAAGCAATTGAACAGATGTATGAGCAAAGAAGCAAAGAAGGAGGCTTAAAGACCATCACTTGCCTGACCAGATTTAAGGGGCATTTAAACATCATGTGCAACATATGAACTAACATAAACATTGCATATTCCAGATTCTACAATGGAATGCACATGTATTAGGTTATGCCAGTATGATGATGCCTAAATATACACTATAACAGGCATGAGTGATTCATCATTGCACGCACAATTGAATTGCAGGTTAAGGGCCAGTTCGATTCCGCCTTTTCAGGGCTTATTGTCAAAATAAGCCATAAAAGATGTAAAGAAGTCATTTTTGAGTTATGGGCTTGGGCTTAACTAATTTTGCTTTGGAGGGGGGGGGGTGTTTCGGGTAGAACCTCACTAAGAATTGCAAGGAAGGGGAATAGTGAAATGACTCTGTTGTCTGCCTATATTACACTCAAAATGCAACTGCTGACGCCCGCGTCACACCTGACCCTCAAGTAAAAACAAATACACAAGTGTTCATTGCCCTGCCCGATTGCATCTCCTCTCCCCTTTCCCTCTACCTCGACCCCCTACCTGCAACACTAGGGTTCCTCCACCAAGCCGTCGCCAATGGTCCCATCTGTCCTGGTCCTCGATGATGCTCTGTCCAGCTAGGCTACATGGCCGGCAGGTAGGGGCAAATCTCCCTGGATGCTCCTCCCTTTGGCGCCGCCCCTCATTCTCATGGTCTCAGCAGCTGCTCCAATGTGGTTCGTCCAACGCACTACTCTGACGGGCGCTGCACAACTACTGCTGATGCCACACTGCGACATAAGGCACCTTATGCCCCCTCCCCTCCTCCCAGGTCGTGGCCTTGAGGTGCTGTTGAAGGATGAGTCATCCAACAAGGTGAGGATCTCCTCTGATTTTTTGCCAAATCTTCATTCTGATCCACTATACGATGAATTGCTATGAGCTGCTTTTGCTGCTGCTATATGATGCATTGCTATGAGCTGCTCCTCCTGCTGCTATATGATGAATTGCTATGAGCTGCTGCTGCTATATGATGAATTGCTATGAGCTGCTGCTGCTGCTATAGGATGAATTGCTATGAGCTGCTACTGCTGCTATATGATGAGTTGCTATAAGCTGCTCCTACTGCTGCTGTATGATGAATTGCTATCAGCTGCTCCTGCTGATGCTATATGATGAATTGCTATGAGATGCTTCTGCTGCTGCTATATGATGAATTGCTATGAGATGCTCCTGCTGCTGCTATATGATGAATTGCTATGAGCTGCTCCTGCTGCTATATGATGAATTGCTATGAGCTGCTCCTGCTGCTGCTATATGATGAATTGCTATGAGCTGTTGCTGGTATATGATGAATTGCACACTGCTGCTACTACTGCTGCTGTATGATGAGTTGTTGCTGCTGCTATATGATGCTTTTAGGTGGTGCTGCTATATGATAATAACCAGCCACTTGGACCATCGAATTTCAATAAATAATTGTTCTTCATTTAAATGTGGGTCATGCGTTAGTCGTTTAAATTATGCAATGGGATCTCTATGGAAAATATTGACCAAAGTAGATTGTGCCAAGTAGATGGTATCTTTGTATTTACATTTTGAGCAAATAGTGATGGTCTATTTTCCTATCATATTAATTACCGCACTAGGTTCAATTTGTGATGTTTGCAAGTCAAATTAATTTTCATATGGGCAGCAAAATGAAAAATATAATGCAATCTAGAATTTTCACTGATCATACCAAAGATAAGCTGAAAACACAATGAAAAGAAATGGCTGGCTTATTACATGGAGCTTAAATTCACAGGTGCTTATTTTCTTAGGATAACTCGTAATAACTATCTCTAAGAAACTTGGCCAATAGAACTGACATACAAATAACATGTCACGATGATTGCAATGGAGGAGTGACGTACCATAGCACAGTGTATAGGATCACCGCTGCCTCTCCTTTTTTTGCGACGTTCCATGAAATTGCCACATACATCTTGTACTTTTTCATTGTGTAACCTTATCTCCAAGTTGACACGGCTAATTTCAAACATCTCTACATGATAATACATTGCATATCCCTTGCGCATATTTAAACCAGCAATTAATGATTGTGTGTGTAGCATAAACTAGCCATGACTCTGTGTGCTGGACTAGCAGGCACTCTAAGGGAGCCTAATGTAGTGCACTGGAATTCCTACATGCCACCTGCAATTTTGTGTAATGTACTGTCTCTGTTCCTAAATATATGTCTTTGTAGAGATTCCAGTATGGACCACATACAGATGTATATAGATGCATTTTTGAGTGTAGTTTCACTCATTTTGCTCCATATGTAGCCTATAGTGGAATCTATAGAAAGACTTATATTTAGGAACGAAGGTATGAGGTAGTATCATGTATGACATCTACATATCTAATTTAGCAGTCGGTAGTAGAAATCATTGTCTACACAAAGGGATTACTGGTCGAAAATCCTAGCAAAGCACGCTGGCAGGCACAGAACAATACAAGAGAGAGAGACACACTTAAAAGATCATAGCAATGCCTCAGTCCAGGATCTTGGTTGGCCAAGCTATTATATCCAGAAGAAACATCGTCCTTGTAGTTTTTGCCAACTGCTTAACAGGTAACGGTGACCTATTAGTATATTTGAAGTACATCGGGCAGGTGATGCTGGACGGTTTTAAAGGTGACAAGTACCTAGGCCGTGGCGGGTGCTTGGCATCTTGCCAGACGGCGGGAATCAGGTTAGAAACGTCAAGGGTGATGACGCTACGCTGGCTGTCAGGGTCCGGTAAGGAGATTTAGAATCGTCGAGTAGGGTGTTTGTGGAGCGGCTCCGGTAGGGTGGACTACGGTGTGGGTGTAGCGGATCTGTGGCCATGGTCGAGGGCGTAGGTGAAGCTGCTCCGGTGGTTGGGTTAAGGATGGTGTCGACGATGCGGATCTGCGGCCATGGGCAGGGCGTCAGAAGCTGCTCCGGTAGGTTGGATGAGGGTGCGAAGAAGCGGATCTGAGGCCGTGGGCTTGTGAGTTGGCAAAGCGGCCCCAGTAGGGTTGAGAATGGTATATGCGAAGATACTCCAGTAGGGTTGACGATGGTGTCGGTGAAGCGGTTTCGGTGGGGTCGAGGAAGGTGTCGGCGAAGAGGATCAGAGGCCGTCGACAGGGGCGTCGGTGGGGCCGCTCCGGGGGGGGGGTTGATACGTCTCCAACGTATCTACTTTTCCAAACACTTTTGCCCTTGTTTTGGACTCTAACTTGCATGATTTGAATGAAACTAACCCGGACTGACGCTGTTTTCAGCAGAACTGCCATGATGTTGTTTATTGTGCAGAAAACAAAACACGGAATGACCTGAAAATCCACAGAGATAAGTTTTGGAAAATATAAAAAGTACTGGCGAAATAATCAAGGCCAGGGGGCCCACACCCTGTCCACGAGGGTGGGGGCGCGCCCTCCCCCTGGGCGCACCCCTGTCTCGTGGGCCCCTTGACGCCCACCTACCTCAACTCCAACTCCATATATTCTGTTTCGCAGAGAAAAAAATCAGAGAGAAAGTTTCATCGCGTTTTACGATACGGAGCCACCGCCAAGCCCTAATCTCTCTCGGGAGGGCTAATCTGGAGTCCGTTCGGGGCTCCGGAGAGGGGGATTCATCGTTGTCTTCATCATCAACCATCCTCCATCACCAATTTCATGATGCTCACCACCGTGCGTGAGTAATTTCATCGTAGGCTTGCTGTACGGTGATGGGTTGGATGAGATTTACCATGTAATCAAGTTAGTTTTGTTAGGGTTTGATCCCTAGTATCCACTATGTTCTAAGATTGATGTTGCTATGACTTTGCTGTGCTTAATGCTTGTCAGTAGGTCCCGAGTGCCATGATTTTAGATCTGAACCTATTATGTTTTCATGAATATATGTGTGTTCTTGATCCTATCTTGCAAGTCTATAGTCACCTATTATGTGTTATGATCTGACAACCCCGAACTGACAATAATCGGGATACTTCTCGGTGATGACCATAGTTTGAGGAGTTCATGTATTCACTATGTGTTAATGCTTTGGTCCGGTACTCTATTAAAAGGAGGCCTTAATATCCCTTAGTTTCCATTAGGACCCCGCTTCCACGGGAGGGTAGGACAAAAGATGTCATGCAAGTTCTTTTCCATAAGCACGTATGACTATATTCGGAATACATGCCTACATTACTTTGATGAATTGGAGCTAGTTCTGTGTCACCCTATGTTATAGCTATTACATGAGGAATTACATCCGACATAATTATCCATCACTGATCCAATGACTACGAGCTTTTCACATATTGTGCTTCGCTTATTTACTTTTCCGTTGCTATTGTTACAATTACTACAAAACTATTATCTTTACTTTTGCCACTGTTACCTTCATTATCATACTACTTTGCTACTAAATACTTTGCTGTAGATACTAAGTTATCCAGGTGTGGTTGAATCGACAACTCAACTGCTAATACTTAAGAATATTCTTTGGCTCCCCTTGTGTCGAATCAATAAATTTGGGTTGAATACTCTACCCTCGAAAGCTGTTGCGATCCCCTACACTTGTGGGTTATCAAGACTAATTTTTGGCGCCGTTGCGGGGGAGATCTTCACTCAACTCAAGACATACCAAGTACCCATCGCAAACTCATCTCCCTCGCATTTACATTATTTGCCATTTGCCTCTCGTTTTCCTCTCCCCCACTTCACCCTTGCCATTTTATTCGCCCTCTCTTTCCCAATCTCCTGTCTTTTTTGCTTGCCTTTTTCTGTTTGCTTGTGTGTTGGATTACTTGTTGCCATGGTGCAAGATAATAGCAAATTGTGTGATTTCTCCAATACCAATAATAATGATTTCCTTAGTACTCCGATTGCTCTTGTGAAATCAATACTGCTTTGCTGAATCTTGTTATGAAAGATCAATTCGCCGGCCTTCCTAGTGAAGATGCCGCTACCCATCTAAACAACTTTGTTGATTTGTGTGATATGCAAAATAAGAAAGATGCGGATAATGATATTGTTAAACTGAAGTTATTTCCGTTTTCCTTAGAGATCGTGCTAAAGTTTGGTTTTCATCTTTGCCTAAAAATAGTATTGATTCTTGGAACAAGTGCAAAGATGCTTTTATCTCTAAGTATTTTCCTCCCGCTAAGATCATCACTCTTAGGAACAATATTATGAATTTTAAACAACTTGATCATGAGCATGTTGCCCAATCTTGGGAAAGAATGAAATTGATGATTCGCAATTGCCCGACTCATGGTTTGAATTTATGGATGATCATACAAAAATTTTATGCCAGTTTGAACTTTGCTTCTAGAAATCTTTCAGATTCGGCCGCGGGAGGCACGTTTATGGAAATGACTTTAGGAGATGCTACAAAACTCCTTGATAATATTATGGCTAATTATTCTCAATGGCACACCGAAAGATCTTTTAGTAAAAAAGTGCATGCTATAGAAGAAATCAATGTTTTGAGTGGAAAGATGGATGAACTTATGAAATTATTTGCTACTAAGAGTGCTCCTTTTGATCCCAATGATATGCCTTTGTCTACTTTGATTGAGAATAATAATGAATCTATGGATGTGAATTTTGTTGGTAGGAATAGTTTTGGAAACAATGCTTATAGAGGAAACTTTAATCCTAGACCATTCCCTGGTAATTCCTCTAATAATTATGGAAATTCCTACAATAATTCTTATGGCAATTTTAATAAGATGCCCTCTGATTTTGAAAATAGTGTGAAATAATTTATGATTTCTCAAAAGAATTTTAATGCTTTGCTTGAAGAAAAATTGCTCAAAGTTGATGATTTGGCTAGGAACGTTGATAGACTTTCGCTTGATGTTGATTCTCTTAAACTTAGATCTACTCCTCCTAAGCATGATATCAATGAGTCTCTCAAAGCCATGAGAATTTCCATTGATGAGTGCAAGGAAAGAACCGCTAGATTGCGTGCTAAGAAACATTGCTTTGTAAAGGCGTGTTCTTCTAGTTTCCACAAAAATAATGATGAAGATCTTAAAGTTATTGATGTGTCTCCTATTAGATCTTTGTTTTGCAATATAAATCTTAATAATAATGGGACTAGAGATGAGTCAACTTTAGTTAGAAGACGTCCAAATAATTCTGAGTTTTTAGATCTTGATGCTAAATTTGGTAAAAGTGGGATTGGAGAGGTCATGACTTTAAATAGCATTGAACCCACCATCTCGGATTTCAAGGAATTTGATTATGATAATTGTTCTTTAGAAGGTTGTATTTCTGTTGCAATCTGTTGTTAATTCTCCTCATGCTTATAGTCAAAATAAACCTTTTACCAAACATATCGTTGATGCCTTGATGCAATCTTATGATGAAAAACTTAATTTGGAAGTTTCTATACCTAGAAAACTTAATGATAAGTGGGAACCTACTATAAAGATTAAAATTAAAGATCATGAGTGTTATGCTTTGTGTGATTTGGGTGCTAGTGTTTCCACGATTCCGAAAACTTTAAGTGATATTCTAGGTTTCCATGATCTTGATGATTGCTCGTTAAATTTGCTCCTTGCGGATTCCACCATTAAAAAGGCAATGGGAAGGATCAATGATGTTCTAATTGTTGCAAATAGAAATTTGGTGCCCGTAGATTTTATCGTTCTTGATATAGATGGCAATCTTTCTTGCCCTATTATTCTTGGTAGACCTTTCCTTAGAACGATTGGCGTGATTATTGATATGAAGGAAGGGAATATTAGATTCCAATTTAAATTAAGGAAAGGCGTGGAGCACTTTCCAAGAAAAAAATTCAAATTACCTTATGTATCTATCATGCGAGCTACTTATGAATTGAGTGCCAAAGATGGCACTACTTAGATCTATCTTCGCTTTTATGCCTAGCTAGGGGCGTTAAACGATAGCGCTAGTTGGGAGGCAACCCAATTTTATTTGTGTTTTTTGTTTTTGTTTCTGTTTAGTAATAAATTTTTCAGCTACCTTATGTTTAGATGTGTTTTTTATGTTCTAATTAGTGTTTGTGCCAAGTAGAACCTATAGGATAACCTATGGTGATAGTTAACTTGATTCTGCTGAAAAACAGAAACTTTGCACACACGAAATTAGTTTTGTTAAATCACATAAACGTGATTTTGCGTTAATTCTTTTTGCTTATGATCAATAGACAAATTTCCCAGGACTTACTATTTTGGTAGGATTTTTAAAGTTCCTGAAGTTTGCGTTAGTTACAGATTGCTACAGACTGTTCTGTTTTTGACAGATTCTGTTTTTCGTGTGTTGTTTGCTTATTTTGATGCATCTATGGCAAGTATTAAGTGGTATGGACCATAGAGAACTTGAAATGCAGTAGGTTTAACACCAATATTAATAAATAATGATTTCATTACAGTACCTTATGTGGTGGTTTTGCTTTCTTTCACTAACGGAGCTTATGAGATTTCATGATGAGTTTTGTGTTGTGAAGTTTTCAAGTTTTGGGTAAAGATTTGATGGACTATGGAATAAGGAGTGGTAAAAGCCTAAGCTTGGGGATGCCCATGGCACCCCAAGATATTCAATAATATCCAAAAGCCTAAGCTTGGGGATGCCCCCGGAAGGCATCCCCTCTTTCGTCTCGTTCATTGGTAACTTTACTTGGAGCTATATTTTTATTCGCCACATGATATGTGTTTTGCTTGGAGCGTCGTGTATGATATTAGTCTTTGATTTTTAGTTTACCACAATCATCATTTCTGTACACACCTTTTGGGAAAAGCCTACTTGATTGAAATTTATTAGAATACTCTACGTGCTTCACTTATATCTTTTGAGCTAGATAGTTTTTGCTCTAGTGCTTCACTTATATCTTTTAGAGCACGGTGGTGGCTTAATTTTGCAGAAATTTCTAGTCTCTCATGCTTCACTTATATTATTTTGAGAGTCTTCTAGAAAAGCATGGTATTTGCTATGGTTATAAAATTGGTCCTAGAATGGTAGCCATCCAAGTTGGGTATAATAAAAACTATCATAGGAAGTGAATTGGATGCTATGATCAATTTGATACTTGATAATTGTTTTGAGATATGGAGGTAGTGATATTAAAGTCATGCTAGTTGGGTGATTATGAATTTAAATAATGCTTGTGTTGAATTTAGCAAGTCCCGTAGCATGCACGTATGGTTAAAGTTGTGTAACAAATTTGAAACATGAAGTGTACTTGGATTGTGCATCCTTATGAGTGGCGGTCGAGGACGAGCGATGGTCTTTTCCTACCAATCTATCCCTCTAGGAGCATGCGCGTAGTGCTTGGTTTTTGATGACTTCTAAATTTTTGCAATAAGTATATGAGTTCATTTGACTAATGTTGAGTCCATGGATTATACGCACTTTTACCTTTCCATCATTGCTAGCCTCTTCGGCACCGTGCATTGCCCTTTATCACCTTGAGAGTTGGTGAAAGGTGCATCCAAACCCCGTGATACGATACGCTCTATCACACATAAACCTCCTTATATCTTTCTCAAAACAGCCACCATACCTACCTATTATGGCATTTCCATAGCCATTACGAGATATATTGCCATGCAACTTTCCACCGTTCCGTTTATCATCATGACACGCATTACTTTTGTCATATT
Source organism: Triticum aestivum (assembly GCF_018294505.1). Classification (NCBI taxonomy): domain Eukaryota; kingdom Viridiplantae; phylum Streptophyta; class Magnoliopsida; order Poales; family Poaceae; genus Triticum; species Triticum aestivum. The sequence goes on along the minus strand of NC_057807.1, from coordinate 308,565,003 downwards.
GCCATTGCATGATCATGTAGTTGACATCGTATTTGTGGCAAAGCCACCATGCATAATTTTTCATACATGTCACTCTTGATTCATTGCACCATCCCGGTACACCGCTGGAGGCATTCATATAGAGTCATATCTTGTTCTAGTTTTGAGTTGTAATTCATATGTTGTAAATCAATAAAAGTGTGATGATCATCATTATTAGATCATTGTCCCAAGAAAAAAAAGAAAAAAAAGAAAGTCCAAAAATAAAAAATAAAAGGCCAAAGAAAAAAAAGAGAAAGAAAAAAAAAGAAAAAAAAGAAAAAAAAGAACAAAAAAAGAAGAAAAAAAGAAAATAAATAAAAAGGGGCAATGTTACTATCTCTTTTTCCACACTTGTGCTTCAAAGTAGCACCATGTTCTTCATATAGTGAGTCTCATATGTTGTCACTTTCATATACTAGTGGGAATTTTTCATTATAGAACTTGGCTTATATTCCTACGATGGGCTTCCTCAAATGCCCTAGGTCTTCGTGAGCAAGCAAGTTGGATGCACACCCACTAGTTTCTTTTGTTGAGCTTTCATACATTTATAGCTCTAGTGCATCCGTTGCATGGCAATCCCTACTCCTCATGTTGACATAAATTGATGGGCATCTCCATAGCCCGTTGATTATCCTCGTCAATGTGAGACTTTCTCCTTTTTTGTCTTCTCCACACAATCCCCATCATCATATCCTATTCCACCCATAGTGCTATATCCATGGCTCACACTCATGTATTGCGTGAAGGTAGAAAAAGTTTGAGATTATTTAAGTACGAAACAATTGCTTGGCTTGTCATCGGGGGTGTAGAATTTGGGAACATTTTTGTGTGATGAAAATGAAGCATAGCCTAACTATATGATTTTGTAGGGATGAACTTTGTTTAGCCATGTTATTTTGAGAAGACATGATTGCTTTGATTAGTATGCTTGAAGTGTTACTATTTCTTATGTCAATATGAACTTCTATTTTGAATCATTTGGATCTGAACATTGATGCCACAATAAAGAAAATTACATTGAGAATTATGCTAGGTAGCATTCCACATCAAAAATTCTATTTTTATCATTTACCTACTCAAGGGTGAGCAGGAATTAAGCTTGGGGATGCTTGATACGTTTCCAATGTATCTATAATTTCATGCTATTATATTACCCCTTTTGGATGTTTATGGGCTTTATTTTACACATTTATATCATTTTTGGTACTAACGTACTAACCGGAGGCCCAGCCCGTATTGCTATTTTTTTTTGCCTATTTCAGTATTTCGAAGAAAAGGAATATCAAAGTCCAAACGGAATGAAACCTTCAGGAGCGTGATTTTTGGAACGAATGTGATCCAGATGACTTGGAGTGCAAGTCAAGAAGCAGCCGAGGTGGCCAGGAGGGTGGAGGGCGCGCCCACCCCTACAGGGTGCGCCCCCTGTCTCGTGGGCCCCTCGGGCGGCCACCGACCTACTTCTTCCTCCTATATATACCCATGTACCCCGAAAACATCCAGGGAGCCAACGAAAAACAATTTCCACCACCGTAACCTTCTGTATCCACGAGATCTCATCTTGGAGCCTTCGCCGGCGCTCCGCCGGAGGGGGAATCGACCATGGAGGGCTTCTACATCAACACCATAGCCCCTCCGGTGAGTTGTGAGTAGTTTACCACAGACCTTCGGGTCCATAGCTATTAGCTAGATGGCTTCTTCTCGCTTTTTGGATCTCAATACCATGTTCTCCCCCTCTCTTGTGGAGATCTATTCGATGTAACTCTTTTTGCAGTGTGTTTGTCGAGATCCGATGAATTGTGGGTTTATGATCAAGTTTATCTATGAGAAATATTCGAATCTCCTCTGAATTCTTTTATGTATGATTGAGTTATCTTTGCAAGTCTCTTCAAATTATCAGTTTGGTTTGGCCTACTAGATTGATCTTTCTTGCCATGCGAGAAGTGCTTAGCTTTGGGTTCAATCTTGCGGTGTCCTTACCCAGTGACAATAGGGATTGCAAGGCACATATTGTATTGTTGCCATCGAGGATAAAAAGGTAGGGTTTATATCATACTACATGAGTTTATCCCTCTACATCATGTCATCTTTCTTAATGCGTTACTCTGTTCTTATGAACTTAATACTCTAGATGCATGTTGGATAGCGGTCGATGTGTGGAGTAATAGTAGTAGATGCAGGCAGGAGTTGGTCTACTTGTCACGGATGTGATGCCTATATACATGATCATGCCTAGATAATCTCATAATTATTCGATTTTCTATCAATTGCTCGACAGTAATTTGTTCACCCACCGTAATACTTATGCTATCTTGAGAGAAGCCACTAGTGAAACCTATGGCCCCCGGGTGTATCTTTTATCATATAAGCTTTCAATCTACTTTTATTTGCATCTTTACTTTTCCAATCTATATTATAAAATACCAAAATTATATTTATCTTATCATACTATCTCTATCAGATCTCACTTTCGCAAGTGGCTGTGAAGGGATTGACAACCTCTTTATTGCGTTGGTTGCGAGTTCTTTGTTTGTTTGTGTAGGTGTGTGGGACTTCTGAGGAGCCTCCTACTGGATTGATACCTTGGTTCTCAAAAACTAAGAGAAATACTTAAGCTACTATTGTTCCATCACCCTTTCCTCTTCAAGGAAAACCAACCCAAGCTCAAGACGTAGCAAGAAGGATTTCTAGAAATTAGTCTTGATAACCCACAAGTGTAGGGGATCGCAATAGCTTTCGAGGGTAGAGTATTCAACCCAAATTTATTGATTCGACACAAGGGGAGCCAAAGAATATTCTTAAGTATTAGCAGTTGAGTTGTCAATTCAACCACACCTGGATAACTTAGTATCTGCAGCAAAGTATTTAGTAGCAAAGTAGTATGATAATGAAGGTAATAGTGGCAAAAGTAAAGATAATAGTTTTGTAGTAATTGTAATAATAGCAACGGAAAAGTAAATAAGCGAAGCACAATATGTGAAAAGCTCGTAGGCATTGGATTAGTGATGGATAATTATGTCGGATGTGATTCCTCATGTAAGAGCTATAACATAGGGTGATACAGAACTAGCTCCAATTCATCAATGTAATGTAGGCATGTATTCCGAATATAGTCATACGTGCTTATGGAAAAGAACTTGCATGACATCTTTTGTCCTACCCTCCTGTGGCAGCGGGGTCCTAATGGAAACGAATGGATATTAAGGTCTCCTTTTAATAGAGTACCAGACCAAAGCATTAACACATAGTGAATACATGAACTCCTCAAACTATGGTCATCACCGAGAAGTATCCCGATTATTGTCACTTCGGGGTTGTCGGATTATAACACATAATAGGTGACTATACACTTGCAAGATAGGATCAAGAACACACATATATTCATGAAAACATAATAGGTTCAGATCTGAAATCATGGCATTCGGGCCCTAGTGACAAGCATTAAGCATAGCAAAGTCATAGAAACATCAATCTCAGAACATAGTGGATACTAGGGATCAAACCCTAACAAAACTAACTTGATTACATGGTAAATCTCATCCAAACCATCACCATCCAGCAAGCCTATGATGGAATTACTCACGCACGATGGTGAGCATCATGAAATTGGTAATGGAGGATGGTTAATGATGACGACAGCGACAAATCCCCCTCTCTGGAGCTCTGAACGGACTCCAGATCAGCCCTCCCAAGAGAGATTAGGGCTTGGCGGCGGCACCGTATCATAAAATGCGATGAAACTTTCTCTCTGATTTTTTTCTCCGCGAAACGGAATATATGGAGTTGGAGTTGAGGTCGGTGGAGCGTCAGGGTGCCCACGAGACAGGGGGGCGCACCCAGGGGGGAGGGCATGCCCCCCACCCTCGTGGACTGGGTGTGGGCCCCCCTGGCCTTGATTCTTTCACCAATATTTTTTATATTTTCCAAAACTTATCTCCGTGGATTTTCAGGTCATTCCGAGAACTTTTGTTTTCTGCACAATAAACAACATCATGACAGTTCTGCTGAAAACAATGTCAGTCCGGGTTAGTTTCATTCAAATCATGCAAGTTAGAGTCCAAAACAAGGGCAAAAGTGTTTGGAAAAGTAGACACGTTGGAGACGTATCAACTCCCCCAAGCTTAAACCTTTGCTTGTCCTCAAGCAATTCAGTTGATAAACTGAAAGTGATAAAGAAAAACTTTTACAAACTCTGTTTGCTCTTGTTGTTGTAAATATGTAAAGCCAGCATTCAAGTTTTCAGCAAGTATTATGAACTAACCATACTCACAATAACACTTAGGTCTCACAATTACTCATATCAATGGCATAATCAGCTAGCGAGCAATAATAATAAAACTCGGATGACAACACTTTCTCAAAACAATCATAATATGATATAACAAAATGGTATCTCGCTAGCCCTTTCTGAGACCGCAAAACATAAATGCAGAGCACCTTTAAAGATCAAGGACTGACTAAACATTGTAATTCATGGTAAAAGATATCCAGTCAAGTCATACCCAATATAAACCAATAGTAATGAATGCAAATGACAGTGTGCTCTCCAGCGGGTGCTTTTTAATAAGAAGGTGATGACTCAACATAAAAGTAAATGGATAGGCCCTTCACAGAGGGAAGCAGGGATTTGTAGAGGTGCCAGAGCTCGATTTTAAAATAGAGATGAATAACATTTTGAGCGGCATACTTTCACTGTCAGCGCAACAACTATGAGATGGCGATATCTTCCATACTACATGCATTATAGGCGGTTCCCAAACAGAATGGTAAAAGTTTATACTCCCCCACCACCAACAAGCATCAATCCATGGCTTGCTCGAAACAACGAGTGCCTCCAACTAACAACAGCCCTGGGGGAGTTTTGTTTAATTATATTGATTTGCTTTGATCTTTTTGGATCATGGGACTGGGCATCCCGGTTACCGGCCCTTTCTCGTGAATGAGAAGCAGAGTCCACTCCTCTTGAGAATAACCCACCTAGCATGGAAGATATAGCCAGCCCTAGTTGAAACATGAGCTGCACGAGCATACAAAACAGAATTTCATTTGAAGGTTTGGAGTTTGGCACATACAAATTTACTTGGAACGGCAGGTAAATACCGCATATAGGAAGGTATGGTGGACTCATATGGAATAACTTTGGGGTTTAAGGAGTTTGGATGCACAAGCAGTATTCCCGCTTAGTACAGGTGAAGGCTTGCAAAAGACTAGGAAGCGACCAACTGAGAGAGCGACAACAGTCATGAACATGCATTAAAATTAATTCACACCGAGTACAAGAATGAGTAGGATATAATCTACCATGAACATAAATATCATGATGGCTATGTTGATTTGTTTCAACTACATGCGTGAACATGTGCCAAGTCAAGTCACTCAATTCATTCAAAGGAGGATACCATCCCATCATACCACATCACAATCATTTTAATAACATGTTGGCACGCAAGGTAAACCATTATAACTCATAGCTAATCAAGCATGGCACAAGAAACTATAATCTCTAAATGTCATTGCAAATATGTTTACTTCATAATAAGCTGAATCAGGAACGATGAACTCATCATATTTACAAAAACAAGAGAGGTCGAGTTCATACCAGCTTTTCTCATCTCAACTAGTGCATCATATATCGTCATTATTGCCTTTCACTTGCACGACCGAACGATGTGTATAATAATAATAGTGCACGTGCATTGGACTAAGATGGAATCTGCAAGCATTCAACTCAAGAGAGAAGACAGAGTAATATGGGCTCCAAGTTAAATCAACAATCATGCATATGAGAGCCACTAAACATTTTCAATATGGTCTTCTACTCTCGACCCCCAAAGGAAAGAAAAGAAAATAAAACTATTTACACGGGAAAGCTCCCAACAAGTAAGAAGAAGAATGAGAAATCTTTTTGGGTTTTCATTTTAATTTCTACTACAAGCATGGAAATTAAACTAACTAATTTTTTTGGTTTTTCTTAAGGTTTATCAAACACACAAGAAGAAAGCTAGAAAAAGAAAATTAAACTAGCATGAATAATATAATGAAAGAGTATGAGCACCGACAACTAGAATACTGTGTGAACATGAATGTAAAGTCGGTGAGAAATACGTACTCCCCCAATCTTAGGCTTTTCGCCTAAGTTGGTATAAGGCCAAGGGTAGCCTGGCTGATATCCGTAGTTGTAACTGGGGTCGTACTAAGATGCAGCAGCAAATGCCTCCCGAGCTGCGGCCTGTTGGCGAGCCGCGTCCGCTCTCCCCTCGTGTTCAGCTGCCTCCTCCCTGGTAACAACATATCTTTTGCCTGGTAATCAAAAAGGAAAGGAGCAGGGAGAGTAAAATGGACAGAGCTATGTATGTCAAAGATTAGTCGAAACTGGAGGAATTGTTCATTCCTCAAAAGAAAACGATGTTTGACCATAGCGTCATAATCTAAATAACCAGGAGGCAACACCATATCCCCCTCTCATGGGGCTATACCAAGATAATTAGCCACACGGGTCGCATAAATTCCTCCAAATAAATCTCCAGCCCTACCATTATTTTGCAACCTACATGCAACTATTGCCCCCAAGTTGTAATCTTTATTACCTAACACAGCGCTCTTGAGGACACAAAGATCAGGGACACACATATGACATGCTTCATATTTACCATTAATGCATCTACCAATGAAGAGAGCAAAATAATGTATAACAGGAAATGCATGCTCCCTATGTTAGCTTGTGCTATATCCCTAGATTCTCCCACAGTAATACTAGCAAGAAAGTCTCTAAATTCAGATTTGTGGGGATCATTAACATTGCCCCACTGTGGAAGTTTGCAAGCAGTTGTAAAATCCTCTAAGTCCATGGTATAAGATTTATCATAAATATCAAACAGGACACTCTGACAATTACGGGAACATTTATATTTAAACCTTCTCACAGATGAATCAGTCAATTGATAGTACTGAGGACACTTATCTTGTAAGAAGTCCTAAGATCGGCATTACGCACATATGCGTCAAATTCATCCTTAATGCCTACATTGACCATAAAATCGTCTGATGGTCACTCACAAGCTCACACTTCTATGTCCCTTGGTAGTTCATCGTATTGCTCATGCATAGCAAGCCTGGGTCCTTTCTTTATTGAGGAACCACCTTGATACATTCTCCTAGACATATTCCATTTTCTGAAAAATTTCTAAAATTTTAGTAACTTCAAAATAAAACTGAATAAAACTAAACAAGATTGGTAGCAACTACTCCTACAAGTGCCTAGAGCCTATATCATGCATTAGCATTACTTGGGACCTCATAAATTTGACATGCAAGCTCAAGAACAGGGTCACCTATGCAGCAAAAATTTGCAATGAATAAAGCACTAGAACAAAAACTAATTGGACCAATGGAGGAGTCACATACCAAGCAATAATCTCCCAAAGCAGTTTTGTGAATGGAGCTTTGAGCAAGGAGATCGAAAATCGCAGCAAAATGAGTTAGAACTCGTGCTTGAGCTGGATGGGGATTTTTTTGGGAAGAAGATGGAGTGTGTGGGTGCACGAATAAGTGGAGGGGGGTGATGACCCAGAAGTGTATGGGATCAATCGTAGTCCTTTCGATAAGTAAGAGTGTCGAACCCAACGAGGAGCAGAAGGAAATGATAAGCGGTTTTCGGTAAGGTTTTCTCTACAAGCACTGAAATTGTAGGTGATAGATAGTTTTGTGATAAGATAAATGGTAACAAGTAACAAGTAAATAAGGTAAATAAAGTGCAGCAAGGTGGCCCAATCCTTTATGTAGCAAAGGATAAGCCTGGACAATTTCTAATAATGAGAAAGGAGCTCCCGAGGACACATGGGAATTATTGTCAAGCTAGTTTTCATCACATTCATATGATTCATGTTCGGTACTTCGATAATTTGATATGTGGGTGGACCGGTACTTGGGTACTACCCTTACTTGGACAAGCATCCCACTTATGATTAACCCCTATTGCAAGCATCCACAACTACAAAAGAAGTATTAAGGTAAACCTAACCACAACATTGAACATATGGATCCATATCAGCCCCTAACGAAGCAAAGCATAAACTAGGGTTTAAGCTTCTGTCACTCTAGCAACCCATCATCTACTTATTACTTCCCCATGCCTTCCTCTAGGGCCAAATAATGGTGAAGTGTCATGTAGTCGACGTTCACATAACACCACTAGAGGAAAAGACAGCATACATCTCATCAAAATATCGAACGAATACCAAATCCACATGACTACTAATAGCAAGATTTCACCCATGTCCTCAGGAACAAACGTAACTACTCACAAAGCATATTCATGTTCATAATCAGAGGAGTAATAATATGCATAAATGATCTGAACATATGATCTTCCACCAAGTAAACCAATTAGCATCAACTACAAGGAGTAATCAACACTACTAGCAACCCACAGGTACCAATTTGTGGTTTTAATACAAGATTGGATACAAGAGATGAACTAGGGTTTTGAGAGGAGATGGTGCTGATGAAGATGTTGATGGAGATTGATCCCCTCTTGATGAGAGGATTGTTGGTGATGACGTTGGTGATGATTTCCCCCTCCCGGAGGGAAGTGAACCCGGCAGAACAGCTTTGCCAGAGCCCTAGATTGGTTCCGCCAAGGTTCCGCCTCGTGGCGGCGGAGTTTCGTCCCGTACGCTTGCCCACGATTTTTTCTAGGGTAAAAGCTCTGATATAGTAGAAGATGGACACCGGAGGCCCACCAGGGGGCCCAGGAGATAGGGGGCGCGCCCTATATGAGGGATGCGCCCCCTGTCTCCTGGACAGGGTGTGGGCCCCCTGGTGTATTTCTTCTGCTCAATAATTCTTATTAATTCCAAAAAGATGTTTCGTGGAGTTTCAGGACTTTTGGAGCTGTGCAGAATAGGTTTCTAATGTTTTCTCCTTTTCCAGCCAGAATTCCAGCTACCGGCATTCCCCCTCTTCATGGTAAACCTTGTAAAATAAGAGAAAATAACCATAAGTATTGAGATATAATGTGTAATAACAGCCCATAATGCAATAAATATTGATATAAAAGCATGATGCAAAATGGACGTATGAACTCCCCCAAGCTTAGACCTCGCTTGTCCTCAAGCGGAAGCCGAAATCGAAAAATATGTCCACATGTTTAGAGATAGAGGTGTCGATAAAAATAAAATATGGACATGAAGGCATCATGATCATTCTTAAAACAGCAACATAAATAGATTTTATCATATGATTTCCTATGCTCAAGTAACAATCAATTCACAATGTCAAGTATGGTTCAAAAACTTCATTGGGAACTAATAAACTATAATCTCAGTCATTGAAGCAATTGCAATTTATCATAACATCAGAAAGGGTCAACAATAGAGATTTTCAGCAAGCTCACATACTCAACTATCTCGTAGTCTTCTACAATTGCTAACACTCACGCAGTACTTGTGGTTATGGAGTTTCAGCCGGACACTAAGAAAGATAGGGGCTTATTGTGTTGCCTCCCAACGTATTCACCTTTAGGTAATGTCAACAATAATAGCCCATGCTAACTTACATCCAATTGGATATATATATATATATATATATATATATATATATATATATATATATATATCATGATCTTTCAAACACGAGGAGCTTGCCAAAGGATAAAATGAAAAAGGGAAAGGTGAGGATCACCTTGACTCTAGCATAAAGTAAAAACATAAATTAAAAGATAGGCCCTTCGCAGAGGGAAGCAAAGGTTGTCATGTGCTTTTAGGGTTGATGCACAAAATCTTAATGCAAAAGAACGTCACTTTATATTGCCCCTTGTATGTGGACCTTTATTATGCAGTCCGTCGCTTTTTTTACTTCCACAACAAGTTCGTACAAAGCTTATTTTCTCTGCATTAATAAGTCATACATATTTAGATATCAATTTTTATTGCTTGCAACATGACAACTTACTTGAAGGATCTTACTCAATCCATAGGTAGGTATGGTGGACTCTCATGGCAAAACTGGGTTTAAGGGTGTTTGGAAGCACAAGTAGTATCTCTACTTGGTGCAAGGAATTTGGCTAGCATGAGGGGGAAAGGCAAGCTCAACATGTTTGGAAGGTCAATGACAATATACTTTAACTGAGATGTCGGAAAACATAAACTATTACCTTGTCTTCCTTGTCCAACATCAACTCTTTTAGCATGTCATACTTAATGAGTGCTCCCAATTATTAAAAGGTGTCCAAGATAATATATTTGTATGTGAACCCCTCTTTCTTTATCACTTCCTATTAATTGCAATGATGACCAAAACTATGTTCATCAACTCTCAACAATTTTTATGCCTCATACTTTGTATGTGTGAAGTTATCACTATCCAAAAGATCAATATGAACTCTTTTATTCTTTCTACTTTCTCAAGATCGTAGCAACAAAGAAAAGCCCTTGACTCAACACTAATCTTTATTATAGATAACTCACGGACTCGATTACAAAAGAGATCACAATGCAAAACTCAAACTACTTGATATCAAAACTTCAATCTACTAGATCAAGATACTACTAAAAGGATCGAACTAAATAAAGCGGTAAAGATAGGAGTGTGATGGTGATACGATACCGGGGCACCTCCCCCAAGCTTGGCAGTTGCCAAGGGGAGTGCCCATACCCATGTGATTATGTCCTTGGAGGTGGTGGAGTAGGAGTTGATGATGTAGGCTTATAGTCCGTCTTCCAAGGCATAGGCTCTCCATCATAGAAGGATGATCGAGTCTCCGGGATCCTTAAATCTGCAGCCAAACTCATCCTCTTGAATCTATATTCATACTCACAGTTCTGATTTTGCAGGTCATAGATCTGGGCTTGGAGGTGCTCGATTTTCTCTTGAAGCTTGAAGATGGTCTCCCCAATGACTTTGGCATCCAGCTTATGGTTGTTGGTGAACTCCGTGATCATCATCTGGTTGGCGTTGAGTCCATGCTCCACCATCCCTTGACACTTGAAAACTTGCTGCTCCACAGCTTTAAGCTTTGTCTCCACGCTCCCGGTACGCCTTGGTTCCTCCACATCGCGGATGTGCAGCACCCCCTCACGCATCTCAATGGTTTGAGGGTGTTGCAGCACCTCCGCGAGATAGGGGTTGATAACCCTCTCGAAAAACTTGTCCTTGGGAGCGCTTGCAGACACCATGATGATCTAGATCTGAAACAGAAACAGCTCGAAATGAAAACAGAGGATATTTGCGTGATACGATGGTCAAAACCTTCGGGAGTATATATAATGAATTTTTATCGACCAAAATACGTAACGTGCAAGAAAACGGAGTCCGGGAGGCACACGAGGTGCCCACGAGACAGGGGGCGCGCCCAGTAGGGGGGGGGCGCCCTCCACTCTCGTGGGGGCCTCGTGTCCCTTTCGGACTACTTCTTTCTTCCTAAAATTCTTAAATATTCCAAAACTGATAAAAATTGCCATTGGAGTTGTTTTGGAGTCGGTTTACTTACCGTACCACATACCTATACCTTTTCGGAGTCTGGAACGTTCTGGAAAGTGTCCTTTATGTATTCCTCAGGGGTTACGGTTTCAATAATGTTAGTTTCAACATTAATAGGATTACCTGAAATATAATGTTTAATTCTTTGACCGTTTACCACCCTTGGACTCGTGCCTTCGAAGTTGTTGATTTTTATGGCACCAGAACGATAAACCTCCTCGATAACGCAAGGACCTTCCCATTTTAAGAGAAGTTTTCCTGCAAAAAATCTTAAACGAGAGTTGAATAATAATACATAGTCTCCTACGTTAAACTCACACTTTTGTATCCTCTTATCATGCCAGCGTTTGACTTTTTCTTTGAATAGCTTGGCATTTTCATATGCTTGGGTTCTCCATTCATCAAGTGAGCTAATATCAAATAACCTCTTCTCAGCGGCATGTTTGAAGTCATAATTGAGCTCTTTAATAGCCCAATATGCCTTATGTTCAAGTTCAAGAGGTAAATGACACGCTTTTCCATAGACCATCTTATATGGAGACATACCCATATGATTTTTGTATGCAATTCTATAGGCCCATAATGCATCATCAAGTTTTTTGGACCAATTCTTTCTAGATCTATTCATAGTCTTTTGCAAAATTAATTTGAGCTCTCTATTGCTCAACTCTACTTGACCACTAGACTGCGGATGATAAGGAGATGCGATTCTATGATTGACATCATACTTAGCACGCATCTTACGGAAAGCACCATGAATAAAATGTGAACCACCATCAGTCATAAGATATCTAAGGACTCCAAACCTCGAAAAAATAACTTCTTTAAGCATTTTAATAGAAGTATTATGATCAACACTACTAGTTGGAATAGCTTCTACCCACTTAGTAACGTAATCAACAGCAACTAAAATATGTGTATAACCATTAGAAGCAGGAAAAGATCCCATATAATCAAATCCCTAAACATCAAATGGTTCAATAACAAGATAATAATTTATAGGCATTTCTTGACGTCTACTAATGTTACCTATTCTTTGACATTCATCACAAGATAAGACAAACTTACGAGCATCTTTGAAGAGAGTAGGCCAATAAAAACCAGATTGTAGTACCTTCACTATTGGAATCAGGGATTTTGCCGTCTGCCAGTTCTTTGCCGTCTGCTTGCGAACGGCAAAGAAGGTCTTTGCCATCAGCTACCAAACAACAGACGACAAAGAACTGGCAGACGGCAAAGAAGGTCTTTGCCATCTGTCATTTCTTTGCCGTCTGCCAGCAGACGACAAAGAAGATTTTTGCCATCTGTCATTTCTTTGTCGCCTGCTGGCGGACGGCAAAGAATCTTTGCCGTCTGCCAGCGGACGACAAAGATTCTTTGCCATCTGCTGGCAGACGGCAAAGAGGGGGCTACCTTTTTTTTGCGGGTAAAATAAAAATCGTTGGCCCCACCTCCTCTATCTATCCCCTCTCTCCGCCCCTGCCCCACAGCCGAGCGCCGCCCGACCATGCCTCCCTCGACCCCGCACCGCTACGCCACCTTGCCTCCGCCCGCCGGTGCACGCCGCCACCTCACCGGACCCCAGGAGCCCCGCCGCCTCGCGCTGCCGCCTGCGCCACGTCGCGTGCCGCCACCTCCCCACAAGCTCACCGCCCCGCCGCGGAAGCCTCGTCGCGAGTCGCCCCGACCTCGAGATCCGCCGCCGCCATGGGAGCCGAGCACCGAGCTCCTCTGCGCCCGGCCAACGTCCCCGCGTCGCCGCCACCTCCCCACAAGCTCGCCGCCCCGCCGCGGAAGGCTCGTCGCCGGTCGCCCCGACCTCGAGATCCGCCGCCGCCATGGGAGCTGAGCACCGAGCTCCTCTGCGCCCCGCCCGGGTCCCCGCGTCGCCGCCGCCACCCCACGCTGCCTCGTGCCCGTTGCGCCGCTGTACGCTGTGCTCAAGCCCTGTTTTTCTTCTATTCCCCTTTCCAAGTCTTCCTCTCATCTTATCCATGGGAGGCCGCAGCCGTCAGGTCGCTGCTGCTGCTGGTGGCGTGATTGCCATCGCTGTGAGATTGCTGTTGTTCTTGGCGCCGCTTCTCGTCGTGGTCGGTGCCGTGTGGAGGCTGCTCCCGCTCCCCTGCTCCTTGCGTCTTCGTGGCCGCCGCAGCTGCCGGTGGAGCACGGGCTGCTGCTGGCCATCGGCCCACCCCCGGTCTGTTGCTTCTCTAGCTCCTTGTGTCACTCTTGGTTCGATCTTTAGCGCTGGAGCAACATAGTTCCTGTAGGTGGGTTAGCATCTTGGCTGGATTGTTTGATGTGGCCTGTTTTGCCTGTTCAGGTATGCCAACAGCTTGTCGAACATGTCTATATGCGTGTAAGCAATTAAACCTGGGGAGAGGAGTTAGTTTGCAAGTTATAATTCTGTTTTATCTTACATGTGAGGATTAGAAATGCTCTTGTACACTGGTTTTCCCTTGCTGTACATCACTGAACTTGGTTCAGTTAAAAACTGCAGTGCCTGACAGTTCTGGACAGCAAGCTTCGATCTAAAAAATGAGTTAGCTAGCTTAGAATTTAGAGTTGGCCCCTTTACATAAGTTTTAGATAAAGTCCCAAGGTTTCCGTAGAGTACTTATTTGCTTCGTTTGGATGTACGGTTTGAGAGCAGCCATCATTTTAGTTTTCTGTCCCGAAATTTATGTTCCTGGGGTGCAGAATTTGTTGTATGGCAGTTTAGGCCATGCTAGAGGTTTAATTAAATTAAAGTCACAACACAAAAATTGTAGAGGATATTCTGCAGATGCTTAAACATATATTATTTGTTAGATTTCGTGTTATACACTAAATCCTATGGAATTATTAAGATGACTGTACTATGTTGGACAGAATTTTACGTTTGATTTGGTGATTGTAACTAGACTTATACTCTAAGATTTTGTCATCGTTGATGATATGAGGACTTATAATGTGATAACATACGCATGAGCTGGGGTCTTGTACGTAGGAGCGCCACTAAATTATATATTCTTATGTGTTGAGACCATGCTTTGCTGTGACTGAGATATATGCTTGATGACAAGTGTGGGTACTTCGAGTTCGGAACCGTTTGCCTCACAATTTGTGCCCCGCGGTTGAGGTAAGTTCACGACGGGATAATGACTTGCATAATCTCTACATTCCATTTTTATTTATGATATCTTCCATGTCAATGATGTTTATTATGATGGCGATGACGATGACCATGATATGTTGATTCAAGTACTATGCTTGCATTTGCATACTTGCACTCATGATGATAGTGAATGAAGGCGTGCACTACCTTGGTGGGAACATTGAGACCTTCATTGTTGGGTTGAGACCTACTTTGGAGGCAATCTCCACATATTGGAGTGAGTGGATGTCGACGGGCGTCCACTCAAGCTATACCGGTATACGCAATGAAATGAGATGAGCATGTAGGCATGTAGGGCACCATTATATGTGTTGAACACTAATGAGTGTATGGTGTTAACCGAGTCTTGGTATATTGATATGAGTACTGTTTATTATTCCTTTATGAACTTGCTGAGTCTTTGTACTCATCCTTGTTGCTTATATGTTTTAGGTAAATCTTGAGGACGACATGCATGGGAGTCTTGGGAGTAGCATCCTCCTCACCGCACGGGCCCCCTCCTCGCTGCACGGGCCTCCTCCTTGCCGCAGTGACGCCCCTCGCCGGAGTAGCGCCGGCCAAGCCCATCGGCCACCAGGTGCGTCCTTGGATCAGTTTCCCACAGGCAGCATGTTGTTCCTACTCCTCTACTTACTACAGCAGCACAATGTTCTTCTGTATTGCAATAGAGTAGGAGTATTTGCTAGAGTAGCTAGGACGTACAACTATGGTTAATTGCTTTATGTACACATGCACAGATCTGTCATAACTTTACACTAATTTAAGATTGTCTTGATCTGAAGTGCTGGCTCCTACAGCATTCATTTCACCAAGTGAAATGCTACATTTCTACTCCTAACTCATTCTCTCTTTCTTAGTGTTTTTGTTATGCAGGTTGGAAGAAAAGAAGATCCAGAGAAGATCTTAGTAATAAGATAGTTTTGACTTTGTGAAACTTGCTACCTATGGATGAAACTGTGTAATATTGATGGAACTATGTATATGTATGGATGAAACTTGCTACTATTGGTAATATGTGTTGGATATATATGTGTTCATGACTATTGGTAATATGTGTTGGATATGTTATATTGGTGATACATGTGCGCGTGTGTGTGTGTGTGTGTGTGAGAGAGAGAGAGAGAGATAGAGAGAGAGAGATTTTATGTGAAAATGAATTGATATAAGAAAAAACATAATTAAATGGGGCAATATAGGCTCTTTGCCATCTGCCAGCAGATGGCAGCCTTTGCCGTCTGCCAGCTGATGGCAAAGAGCCATGCCCTTT
Organism: Triticum aestivum; assembly: GCF_018294505.1. Lineage (NCBI taxonomy): Eukaryota > Viridiplantae > Streptophyta > Magnoliopsida > Poales > Poaceae > Triticum > Triticum aestivum. The sequence continues at coordinate 308,549,083 of NC_057807.1, read as the reverse complement.
GTCGTCCGCGGCGGACGGCAAAGGCCTGCCGTTAACCACCTAACGGAGTAACAACGCATTTATTGCCGTCTACATTCTTTGCCGTCCGCTACTGATGGCAAAGGCCCCTTTGCTGTTAGCCGCCCGAAGCAGTCGGCAAAGTAGCTCTTTGTCGTCCCCTACTTTGCCGTCCCCTTTTGCCGTCTGCGGCGGACGGCAAAGACCTTTGCCGTCCGCTGTGGCAGATGGCAAAGTAGCTGATTCCTGTAGTGCTTGTGTGCAGTTCTATCTCCAGCATGGTGTCCTCCATAGGATTCAGAGTGACACTTGCGTAGGATCTGTTCCTATTCATGCTCAGGCACACAACGTCTAATAATACCATCTACTCCTTCTTTATAAAGGTGTGGATCATCCCAGAAGTAATGTCTTAAATCATAAAAGAACTTTTTCTTTTGCTGGTATGTGAAACTAGGCGGTATAAATTTAGCAACAATGTAATTAGCATAATCAGCATACCAAGGGGCAGTACGAGAAGCATTAACGACCACTAATTGTTCATCAGGAAAGCTATCATTAATAGGCAGTGGGTCATCAAGAACATTCTCTAACCTAGACAAGTTATCTGCAACGGGGTTCTCAGCTCCCTTTCTATCAATAATATGCAAGTCAAATTCTTGGAGCAAGAGAACCCATCTAATGAGTCTAGGCTTAGCATCTTTCTTTTCCATGAGATATTTAATAGCAGCATGATCAGTGTGAATAGTAACTTTAGAATCAACAATATAAGGTCTAAACTTATCACATGCAAACACAACTGCTAAGAATTCATTTTCAGTAGTAGCATAATTTCTCTGGGCAGTATCAAGAGTCTTACTAGCATACTGGATAACATTCAATTTCTTATCGACTCTTTGCCCTAGAACAACACCTACAACATAATCACTAGCATCGCACATAATTTCAAAAGGTAAATTCCAATCAGGTGGCTGAACAATAGGTGCAGCGATCAAAACTTTCTTAAGTATTTCAAATGCTTCTACACAATCATCATCAAAGACAAAAGGAATATCTTTTTGCAATAAATTAGTCAGAGGCCTAGAGATTTTAGAAAAGTCCTTAATAAACCTCCTATAAAAACCGGCATGACCAAGGAAACTTCTAATACCTTTTATGTCCTTGGGACATGACCTCTTTTCAATAGCATCAACTTTGGCTTTATCAACTTCAATACCTCTCTCAGAGATCTTATGCCCCAAGACAATGCCTTCATTAACCATAAAGTGACACTTTTCCCAATTTAGGACGAGACTAGTGTCTTCGCATCTCTGCAAAACTCGATCAAGGTTGCTCAAACGATCATCAAAAGAGGATCCATAAACTGAGAAATCATCCATGAATACCTCACAAATCTTTTCACAAAAATCAAAGAATATAGCCATCATGCATCTTTGAAAGGTAGCAGGTGCATTACATAAACCCAAAGGCATACGTCTATAAGCAAAAGTACCAAAAGGGCAAGTAAAAGTAGTTTTAGATTGATCCTTCGCTGACATAGGTATCTGAGAGAAACCATAATAACCATCTAGAAAGCAGAAATGTGTCTGTTTGGATAGTCTTTCTAGCATTTGATCAATAAATGGTAAAGGGTAATGATCTTTCTTAGTAGCTTTATTTAACTTACAGAAATCAATTACCATCCTATAACCTGTAATAATTCTTTGCGGGATCAATTCATATTTATCATTAGGAACAACGGTAATACCTCCCTTTTTAGGAACACAATGGACATGACTTACCCATTCACTATCAGCAACGAGATAAATAATACCTGCCTCAAGGAGCTTTAGTATCTCCTTTCTTACCACTTCCTTCATCTTAGGATTTAATCGTCTTTGAGGATCTCTAACTGGTTTGGCATCTTTCTCCACTGTAATTTTGTGTTGGCATAATGTGGGACTAATGCCCTTAAGATCATCCAGAGTATATCCAATAGCTGCTCGGTGCTTCTTCAGAGTTTTCAATAATCTTTCTTCTTCTTTCTCTAAAAGGTTAGCATTAATAATAACATGATATATTTCTTTTTCATCAAGATAAGCATACTTAAGATTATCAGGTAATGGTTTGAGTTCAAACACGGGATCACCCTTGGGTGGAGGGGGATCCCCAAGAATTTCAACGGGAAGGTTATGTTTCAGCATAGGTTCCTGTTTAAGGAACACTTCATCTATTTCCCCTCTTTCCTTCATAAACATATCGTTTTCATGGTCTAGCAAATATTGTTCTAACGGATCAGTTGGAGGAACAACAATGGAAGCAAGACCAATAATTTCATCCTTACTAGGTGGTTCCCTAGCACGAGGTTTTCTACTAAACCGAGCAAAATTAAACTCATGAGACATACCATCTATGCCAATAGTGACAATATTCTTTTCACAATTAATCTTAGCACTAGTTGTATTCAAGAAGGGTCTACCAAAAATAATGGGACAAAAATAATCTTGTGGGGAACCAAGAACAAGAAAATCAGCAGGGTATTTAACCTTCCCACACAAAACTTCAACATCTCTAACAATCCCAAAGGGTTTAATGGTATCCCTATTAGCAAGCTTAATAGTAACATCAATGTCTTCTAATTCAATGGGTGCAATGTCATGCATAATTTCATGATACAAGGTATAAGGTATTGCACTAGCACTAGCACTCATATCACATAAGCCATGATAACAATGACCTCCTATTTTAACAGAAATAACAGGAATGCCTACGACAGGTCTATGTGTCTTAGTATCTGGCCTAGCAATATTAGCAGTCTCACCACAGAAAGAAATAACATGCCCATCTAAATCCTCATCCAAGAGATCTTTAACCATAGCAATACTAGGTTCAACATTAATTTGCTCAGGAGGTGTATAAGTCCTAGTATTACTCTTATGAACAACAGTCGAAGCTTTAGCATGATCCTTTATCCTAACAGGAAAAGGAGGTTTCTCAACATAAGCAGTAGGAACAATAGGATCACTATAGGTAATAGTCTTTTCTTCGACTGTAATAGGTGCAACTACTTTCACTTCAATAGGAGGATTATATTTAAACCACTTCTCTTTAGGGAGATCAACGTGAGTAGCAAAAGATTCACAGCAAGAAGCTACTATCTCAGAGTCAAGTCCATACTTAGCGCTAAATCCACGATTTAACACAATCGAACTTGGATGTCATGCTTGACTCCTTACCATCGTCGGAACCCCAATCTTCAGAGTTGCGTTTAATTCTTTCCAATAAGTCCCATTTGAAATCAATAGTCTTCAGCATATAAGAACCAGCACAGGAAGTATCGAGCAGGTTGCAATTATCAAGAGAAAGCCGGGCATAAAAGTTCTGAATAATCATTTCCCGAGAGAGCTCATGATTGGGGCATGAATATAACATTGACTTAAGCCTCCCCCAAGCATTAGCGATTCTTTCTCCTTCGTGAGACAAGAAATTATATATGTAATTACGATCACGATGAACAAGATGCATAGGATAGAACTTCTGGTGAAATTCCAACTTCAATCGCTTATAATTCCAAGATCTCGTATCATCACATAGCCTATACCATGTCAATGCATCTACCTTCAAAGATAAAGGGAAGAACTTCCTTTTGACAACATCATCGGGAATACCTGCAAGCTTAAATAATCCACAATCTTCATCCACAAAGATAAGGTGTAAATCGGGATGCAATGTTCCGTCTCCTGCAAATGGATTAGCTAGCAGTTTCTCTATCATACTCGAAGGAATCTCAAAGTAAATATTTTCATAAAGTTCAGTAGGTTGAGGAGCAACTCTTTGCTCTTCTGGTTGGGATGAAGATACCCCAAACAAGCCCCTCAAAGGATTAGTTTACATAGTGACAAGTAACAGAAAATTTCAGCACACTATATAAATGTTTCCTTACCAAGTTCCACTCACCAAAAGCGCTACACTCCCCGGCAACGGTGCTAGAAAAGAGTCTTGACGACGCACAAGTGTAGGGGATCAATCGTAGTTCTTTCGATAAGTAAGAGTGTCGAACCCAACGAGGAGCAGAAGGAAATGATAAGCGGTTTTCGGTAAGGTTTTCTCTGCAAGCACTGAAATTGTAGGTGATAGATAGTTTTGTGATAAGATAAATGGTAACAAGTAACAAGTAAATAAAGTAAATAAAGTGCAGCAAGGTGGCCCAATCCTTTATGTAGCAAAGGATAAGCCTGGACAATTTCTAATAATGAGAAAGGAGCTCCCGAGGACACATGGGAATTATCGTCAAGCTAGTTTTCATCACGTTCATATGATTCGCGTTCGGTACTTCGATAATTTGATATGTGGGTGGACCAGTACTTGGGTACTGCCCTTACTTGGACAAGCATCCCACTTATGATTAACCCCTATTGCAAGCATCCGCAACTACAAAAGAAGTATTGAGGTAATCCTAACCACATCATTAAACATATGGATCCATATCAGCCCCTAACGAAGCAACACATAAACTAGGGTTTAAGCTTCTGTCACTCTAGCAACCCATCATCTACTTATTACTTCCCCATGCCTTCCTCTAGGCCCAAATAATGGTGAAGTGTCATGTAGTCGACATTCACATAACACCACTAGAGGAAAAGACAACATACATCTCATCAAAATATCGAACGAATACCAAATTCACATGACTACTAATAGAAGACTTCACCCATGTCCTCAGGAACAAACGTAACTACTCACAAAGCATATTCATGTACATAATCAGAGGAGTAATAATATGCATAAATGATCTGAACATATGATCTTCCACCAAGTAAACCAATTAGCATCAACTACAAGGAGTAATCAACACTACTAGCAACCCACAGGTACCAATTTGTGGTTTTAATACAAGATTGGATACAAGAGATGAACTAGGGTTTTGAGAGGAGATGGTGCTGGTGAAGATGTTGATGGAGATTGATCCCCTCTTGATGAGAGGATTGTTGGTGATGACGTTGGTGATGATTTCCCCCTCCCGGAGGGAAGTGAACCCGGCAGAACAGCTTTGCCAGAGCCCTAGATTGGTTCCGCCAAGGTTCCGCCTCGTGGCGGCGGAGTTTCGTCCCGTACGCTTGCCCACGATTTTTTCTAGGGTAAAAGCTCTGATATAGTAGAAGATGGACACCGGAGGCCCACCAGGGGGCCCAGGAGATAGGGGGCGCGCCCTATATGGGGGAGGGGCGCCCTTGTCTCCTGGATAGGGTGTGGGCCCCCTAGTGTATTTCTTCTTCTCAATAATTCTTATTAATTCCAAAAAGATGTTTCGTGGAGTTTCAGGACTTTTGGAGCTGTGCAGAATAGGTTTCCAATGTTTGCTCCTTTTCTAGCCAGAATTCCAGCTGCCGACATTCCCCCTCTTCATGGGAAACCTTGTAAAATAAGAGAAAATAACCATAAGTATTGAGATATAATGTGTAATAACAGCCCATAATGCAATAAATATTGATATAAAAGCATGATGCAAAATGGACATATGAACTCCCCCAAGCTTAGACCTCGCTTGTCCTCAAGCGGAAGCCGAAATCGAAAAATATGTCCACATGTTTAGAGATAGAGGTGTCGATAAAAATAAAATACGGACATGAAGGCATCATGATCATTCTTAAAATAGAAACATAAATAGATGTATCAGGGGCCCACCATGGGCCCACGAGACATGGGGCGCGCCCTCCACCCTCATGGCCAGGTGCTTGCCCCTCGTGTAGTGTTTTCAGTGCCTAAAATCCTCAAATATTCCATAAAAAATCATACTAAATTTGCAGGGCTTTTGGAGCACTTTTATTTTCGGGATATTTTTTATTGCACGGATAATTCAAAAAACAGTCAGATAATACTATTTTTGCTTTACTTATTTTAAATAACAGAAAGTAAAAAGAGGGTACAGAAGGTTGTGCCTTCTAGTTTCATCCATCTCATGATCATCAAAATGAATCCACTAACAAGGTTGATCAAGTCTTGTTAACAAACTCATTCCGAATAACACGGAACCGGAGAAATTTCGAATAACAATAGGTTACCTCAATGGGGATATGAACATCCCCTACAATAAGAATATCATTCTTTTTCTTGACATGAGGAAGAGGAAATTCAAAACCTCCAATAATGATAGTTGGACTTTTTCCAATAGAATTGATGCTATGAACTTGAGATTGTTTCCTCAGAAAGTGTACTGTATGCTCATTACCATTAACATGAAAAGTGACATTGCCTTTGTTGCAATCAATAACAACCCCTGAAGTATTCAAAAAGGGTCTACCAAGGATAATCGACCTACTATCTTCCTCGGGAATATCAAGAATAACAAAGTCCGTTAAGATAGTGACATTTGCAACCACAACAAGCACATCCTCACAAATTCCGATATGTATAGTAGTTGATTTATCAGCCATTTGCAAAGATATTTCAGTAGGTGTCAACTTATTCAATTCAAGTCTACAATATAAAGATAGAGGCATAACACTAACACTGGCTCCAAGATCACATAAAGTAGTTTTAACATAGTTTCTTTTAATGGAGCATGGTATAGTTGGTACCCCCGGATCTCCAAGTTTCTTTGGTATTCCACCCTTAAAAGTATAATTAGCAAGCATTGTGGAAATTTCAGCTTTTGGTATCTTTCTTTTATTTGTAAGATATCCTTCATATATTTAGCATAAGGATTTACTTTAAGCATATCAGTTAAGCGCATACGTAAGAAGATAGGTCTAATCATTTCAGCAAAGCGCTCAAAATCCTCATCATCCTTTGTCTTGGATTGTTTAGGAGGAAAGGGCATGGGTTTCTGAACCCATGGTTCTCTTTCTCTACCGTGCTTCCTAGCAACAAAATCTCTCTTATCATAATGTTGATTCTTTGATTGTGGGTTATCAAGATCAACAACAGGTTCAATCTCTACATCATTATTTTTGCTAGGTTGAGCATCAACATGAACATTATCATTAACATTATCACTAGGTTCATGTTCATCACCTCATTGTGTTTCAGCATCAGAAATAGAAATATCTTTGGGCTTCTCAGGTGTGTCTACGACAAGTTCACTAGAAGCATGCAAAGTCCTCTCGTTTTTCTTTTTCTTCTTTTTGGAAGAACTAGGTGCCTCTAAATTATTTCTCTGAGAATCCTGCTCGATTCTCTTAGGGTGGCCTTCAGGATACAAAGGTTCCTGAGTCATTCTACCAGTTCTAGTAGCCACTCTAACAGCAAAGTCATGTTTATTATTTAATTCATTGAGCAAATCACTTTGAGCTTTAAGTACTTGCTCAGCTTGAGTGGCAACCATAGAAGCATATTTGCTAATGAGTTTAAGTTCACCTTTAACTCTGGCCATATAATCACTCAAGCGCCCTATCTCGAAAGCATTATTCTTTAATTCTCTACCCACATAAACATCAAAACTTTCTTGCCTAGCCATAAAGTCATCAAATTCATCTAAACATGGGCTATGAAATTTAGTAGACGAGATTTCAACTTTATCATAACTATAGAGAGAATTTACCTTTACTACCCGTGTCGGGTTATCAAGACAATGTGTTTCTTCGACAAGCGCTATATTAAGACAATGTATTTCTTCAATAGGAGGTAAATTCTTAACATCTTCAGCTTTAATACCTTTTTCTTTCATTGATTTCTTTGCCTCTTGCATATCTTCAGGACTGAGAAATAGAACTCCCCTCTTCTTAGGAGTGGGTTTAGGAATAGGCTCAGGAGTTGGCTCAATTGGTTCAGGAATTGCCTTAGGAATTGGCTCAGGAAGAGTCCAATTATTTTCATTAGTCAAATATTATTCAATAGTAATTTAGCTTCGTCGACTGTTCTTTCCCTGAAAACACAACTAGCACAACTACCCAAGTAGTCCTTGGAAGCATCGGTTAGTCCATTATAAAAGATATCAAGTATTTCATTTTTCTTAAGAGGATGATCAGGCAAAGCATTAAGTAATCGGTGAAGCCTCCCCCAAGCTTGTGGGAGACTCTCTTCTTTGATTTGCACAAAATTATATATTTCCCGCAAGGCAGCTTGTTTCTTATGAGCAGGAAAATATTTAGCAGAGAAGTAATAAATCATATCCTGGGGACAACGCACACAACCAGGATCAAGAGAATTAAACCAAGTCTTAGCATCACCCTTTAATGAGAACGGAAATATCTTAATGATATAATAATAGCAAGACTTCTCATCATTAGTAAACAGGGTGGCTATATCATTCAACTTAGTAAGATGTGCCACAACAGTTTCAGATTCAAGGCCATAAAAGGGATCAGATTCAACCAAAGTAATTATTTTAGGATCAACAGAGAATTCATAATCCTTATCAGTAACACAGATAGGTGAAGTAGCAAAAGCAGGGTTAGGTTTCATTCTAGCATTAAGAGATTGCTACTTCCATTTAGCTAATAACTTCTTAAGATCATATCTATCTTTGCAAGCAAAGATATATCTAGCAGCTTACTCATTCATAACATAACCCTTAGGAACAACATGTAATTCATAATCAGGGGGAGAACTTTCATCATCATTATCATCAATAATAGCATCTTTAATAATTTCATTCTCTCTAACCCTAGCAAGTTGTTCATCAAGAAATTCACCTAATGGCAAAGTAGTATCACGCACAGAAGTAGTTTCATCATAAGTATCATGCATAGCAGAAGTGGCATCATCAATAACATGTGACATATCAGAATTCATAGCAGTAGCAGGTTTAGGTGTCGCAAGCTTACTAATAACAGAAGGAGAATCTAGTGTAGAGCTAGATGGCAGTTCCTTACCTCCCCTCGTAGTTGAGGGCAAAATCTTAGTTCTTTCGTCTTTCAAGTTCCTCATAGTGATCAACAGATATAAATCCCAAGTGACTCAGAGAATAGAGCTATGCTCCCCAGCAACGGCGCCAGAAATCCATCTTGCTACGTCTTGAGCTTGCGTTGGTTTTCCTTGAAGAGGAAAGGGTGATGCAACAATAGTAGCGTAAGTATTTCCCTCAGTTTTTGAGAACCAAGGTATCAATCCAGTAGGAGGCTCCTCAGAAGTCCCACGCACCTACACAAACAAACAAAGAACTCGCAACCAACGCAATAAAGGGGTTGTCAATCCCTTCACGACCACTTGCGAAAGTGAGATCTGATAGAGATAGTATGATAAGATAAATATATTTTGGGTATTTTATAATATAGATTAGAAAAGTAAAGATGCAAATAAAATTAGATTGAAAGCTTATATGATAAAAGATAGACCCAGGGGCCATAGGTTTTACTAGTGGCTTCTCTCAAGATAGTATAAGTATTACGGTGGGTGCACAAATTACTGTCGAGCAATTGATAGAAAAGCGAATAATTATGAGATTATCTAGGCATGATCATGTATATAGGCATCACGTCCGTGACAAGTAGACCGACTCCTGCCTGCATCTACTACTATTACTCCACACATCGACCGCTATCCAGCATGCATCTAGAGTATTAAGTTCATAAGAACAGAGTAACACATTAAGAAATATGACATGATGTAGAGGGATAAACTCATGCAATATGATATAAACCCCACCTTTTTATCCTCGATGGCAACAATACAATACGTGCCTTGCAACCCCTATTGTCACTAGGTAAGGACACCACAAGATTGAACCCAAAGCTAAGCACTTCTCCCATGGCAAGAAAGATCAATCTAGTAGGCCAAACCAAACTGATAATTCGAAGAGACTTGCAAAGATAACTCAATCATACATAAAAGAATTTATAGGAGATTCAAATATTTCTCATAGATAAACTTGATCATAAACCCACAATTCATCGGATCTCGACAAACACACCGCAAAAAGAGTTACATCGAATAGATCTCCACAAGAGAGGGGGAGAACATGGTATTGAGATCCAAGAAGAGAGAAGAAGCCATCTAGCTAATAACTATGGACACAAAGGTCTGTGGTAAACTACTCACAACTCATCGGAGGGGCTATGATGTTGATGTAGAAGCCCTCCATGGTCGAATCCCCCTCCGGCGGAGCATCGGTGAAGGCTCCAAGATGGGATCTCGCCGATACAGAAGGTTACGGTGGTGGAAATTGTTTTTCGTCGGCTCCCTGGATGTTTTCGGGGTACATGGGTATATATAGGAGGAAGATGTAGGTCGGTGGCCGCCTGAGGGGCCCACGAGACAGGGGGGCGCACCCTCCACCCTCGTGGCCGCCTTGGCTGCTTCTTGACTTGCACTCCAAGTCCTCTTGATCACGTTCGTTCCAAAAATCACGCTCCCGAAGGTTTCATTCCATTTGGACTCCGTTTGATATTCCTTTTCTTCGAAATACTGAAGTAGGCAAAAAAACAGCAATACGGGCTGGGCCTCCGGTTAGTAGGTTAGTCCCAAAAATGATATAAATGTGTAAAATAAAACCCATAAAAATCCAAAAGGGGTAATATAATAGCATGGAACAATAAAAAATTATAGATACGTTGGAGATGTATCAGAGGTGTGGACGAAGCGTCTCTTATGGGGAGTACGAATGAGCCGCTACAGATGTGCTGCGGTTGACGAGAGTATCGACGAAGCAGATCCGGCGGCATGGACAAGGCCGACACTGAATGGGCTATGGTACAGTGGTGGATGATCAGTCTACTTGTTTCTAGGGGAGGTGGGAGGGGTAGATGTGGCCGCAGAAGCAGATCCAGCAAGGTGGACGCCGCAGCTAGTGAATGGGCTTTGGTACGCCGGTGGATGAGCAGTCTAGGGTTTCAAGAGGGGAGGGGAGAAAGGCCGATGAAGTACGGACGATGTGATGTAAGATGCTCTGGTGTTGTGGAGTTAGTCGTTTTTGCGGGAGGGGGAGAGGAAATGGGGGTGCCGTGTAGTGGGGGGAACCGGAAGTTAGCAAAGCAGCCCCGACCTATTATGTAGATGAGGGTGGTATTGTAACTATTGGTCTCCGTGCACCAAGGAAAAAAGGGGAATTTCTCATGCTAAGGACTAAGGTGGCGGAAATTTTAGAAGGAGGCGGGAGATTTTGCCGCCCGCGGGATCGTTTGTATCCAGTTTCAACTAATTTTGGACCGTGCTAGCTGGAAGGTCATGCGAGACTGTGTACACGGGGCACACGTCAGCAGTTAATAACTGGTGTGAAGTCCACCCCAAAAAAAAGACAATAACTCAGGATGATGCGCCGATAACTTGGACATTCACACGGGCGCGGCCAATTGTACGGGTGTAGTGGCACGTTCACAGAAAAAGGGATCAAACAATCAGCCTATGTATTTCTCGTGTAAATAGATAATTTAGTGCCATTGGTTATGTACTTTAAACATAATGCATTGACGTTTTAGTGTAGAGGCGCACAAAAAGAAATGGATATTGTAGTTCGCTACTTAAAAGTGTTACCTCATATGATTACATAGCCTCCATTTCATAAATTGTGTACCCGTTGAATTCATATATGAATATTACATATATTACTTCATAATAGATCCTTAAATCATCCAAGACTAATGAATTTGAATGCAAGAGTAACAATGGTTCATGTACATGATAGCTACATTGGTTGTTTGAAGAAATATCACTGTAACTTTGGCATGCACAACTGAAAAGGTTTATTTAAATAGAAAAAAATGTGATATGCGAGTGTCCAATCTTTATAGCGTTGAATCGATATTGTACCTTTGGCCATGATACAAAGTAGATATTGATTTATGTTCAAGCGATGCACATCCACAATCGCTAGATAGTGATACGTGAATGAATTTTGCAATCTCTCTCACACGCATACATATCTCATTTCCCTATGGGCATCAGATCACACACGCGCACTTTGTGTATTTCTCTCCCTCCATCAAGGCTAGAATTCATCTTTCTACCCCATCCTACAAGTCTCTCACACAGAAACACACACGCTCTCTCCGTCGAACACGCCTGTCGGTGTTCTGGGAACGGGGGTACCCAGACTTGCCTGCCTGTGGCCTGCGGCGTGGCTCAAGGAGTGGCCCAGTACGGCCCATCTTCATCAACACATGCTCAAGACCCTCGCGAGGGGCCAAGCCTCGCGGGGCGGACGACAGGAGGCTTCCTCAGGCACGGCCTCGTCAGGCTTGCTCGCGAGGAGGCAGAAAGATCAAGGCGGGGTACCTCACGAGGTGCCCGTGACGCAAGCCATGACGACCAAGGCCAGGCGGGCCCCAGGCGGGCGCCATCCTATGCAGAGTCCTTATTTCCGCTTTAGTGCAAAGGGGGCAAGCGCAGGCAAGGGTATCAAGAAAAGGCAACCATTTTGGTGCAACAAGACAAGACCAGAAGGACGGCAGAACGGAGGTCATCGTGGAGCCCAAGCCAGCGTCACCGTCAGGGTCTTTAGCAGGCGAGGACCAACTTTAGTCAGGATAAGTGTACTAGATGTTCCCCTTCAAAATGGCCAATTGTTGGTGCCCTTCCCGCTCAATATTTCGGAAGAGGCCCGGGGCCTTCGCCTATAAATAGGACTAGCCACCCACAGGGAAGCGCATCTGGATCTGATCAGATACGCATCCAAGACACACAGAGAGAGGCGACTGAACTCCCCTAGCAGTTCATCGCCTCAACCAAGAACAGACCCTCGCGAGGCTGTTCTTCCCTTGTACTGTTCCTCATCAGCCCCAGAGGCAATCCACACACCACAAACTGGAGTAGGGTATTAGACAACAATGGTGGCCTGAACCAGTATAAACCTCGTGTCCCTTGTGTTGTTCTTCGTGTAGTTTTAGATCCTTGCGACGCGGTGAGACATGGGTAGGCTCGGGGTGTGATCTCCGCGTGCACCCCAGTGTTCGAACCTCAAGGGTCTGCCGGAACCCGAAATCCGACATTTGGCGCGCCAGGTAGGGGTGTGCCGGAATCTGCCTTCCGTCGCCTCATGTTTTCACCGCCCATCCCATCCATGTCAGACGCACATCGCGCCTGCGCCGAGCGCCGGGCTGCTCTTGCCCCTCGCGTCGCCCAGACGGCCCCCGTCGGCGAGCGCCCCCGTCGTTCCCCGTCGCCTGCCGTCAACACCGCCACCGGCCCGGCGGGGAACGAGCAGCAAGCGTCGTCCCGTCGACGACCTCTACAACGAGTGGCTCGCCCGCATCACCGAGCTCGTCAGCGCCGCTGGGGGCTCCCCTGCACCGCCCCTCTCGTTGCACCGCGCCCCGCCCTACGCGGGCGATGATGCTTCGGGTCCGCCTTAGCCGCCTCCCCCTCAAGAAGCCGCCTTGGCTCCAAGGCGCATGGCCCCTGGGCGAAACCCACTCCGTCCGGCACCAGCACAACAAGAGAAGAGCTGCCAAGAGATCCCTCGTCGCCAGGAAGCCGCCCGTGTGCTCCCCGCACTGGCTCGGCACGAGCGCACACCTACTCCGGCGCATCAAGACCCCGCGCTGCACCTTGCCGCAGTGCACAGAGACCCGCAAGATCAAGCTCTCAGTCACCAAAGGGCTCCCGGGGCCACTGCAGGCTGCCGTGCCTTCTCCGTCGAGCTGCGCAGCGTGGCTTGGCCGGGCAAGTTCAAGCCAGACCTGCCCCCGCGCTACGATGGCACGACTGACCCTGCTGAGTTCCTCCAGCTATATGAGCTGGGCATCGTAGCCGCCAATGGGGACGAGAAGGTCATGGCGAACTGGTTCCTCCTGGCGCTCAAGGACGGCACCCGCACCTGGCTCCTGAACCTAGCTCCTGGCACGATATCCTCCTGGGACGAGATGCACACCCGATTCATCGCCAACTTCCAAGGCACCCGCGACCGGCCCCCGGCCATGAGCGACTTGCGCCGCATCAAGCAGCAGCCGAGGAGAGACCCTCAGAAGTTCATCCAGCGCTTCAATAGCGCTCGCCTTAAGATCCCCAAGGTGTCCGAGGAGGCCATCATCTCAGTCTTCTCCGACGGTGTGCATGACGTCAAGATGAAGGAGGAGTTCGCGATCCATGAAGACCTGTGCACCTCCCTAGAGCTGTTCAATCTGGCGACCAAGTGCGCTAGGGCTGAGGAAGGGCGCCTGTCCCTCCTCGAGCTGCCAGCTGCTGACCCAGAAGAGAAGAATCCCAAGACCAAGGACGTGAAGCGCAAGGGGGCTGCCGTGCTTGCAGCAGAGCCAGACACCAAGCGAGGCAGGGATCAGCCTGAGTCATCCAAGGGCAGCCGGTACTGCGTGTACCACGACCTCCATACCCACAACACCAACGAATGCCAAGAGCTCAGGGCCGTGCGAGACGTGCGTGCCGGCCGACGCCCCGAGCGCAGCGGCAGGGGCTATGGCCGAGGAGGAGGAAGAGGTCGAGGACGATGGGAATACCATGGCCCTCGCCAAGGGTGGTGTGACCGACCTCGCGAGGACCACTGGCAGGACCAGCCTCGCGAGGGAGGTTAGAGGGATCCACCTCACGAGGGGGGTTGGAGGGATCAGCCTTGCGAGGATCGCCCACAAGGCAATGCGGGCCTCCCTCCTCTGCCACCACAGCCAAGGAGGAACGAAGACCATCACCAGGACGAGGGGGCTGGAGGCTTCCAGGAGCCGCACGCAATCGCTTGCATCTTGGGGGGCGCACAAGCCCCGGCCTCTCAGTGCATCTTCAAGCAGTTTGCTCGCGAAGTGAATGCAGTCCTCCCCAAGCTTGAGGCCACACGCCCTCTCAGGTGGTCAGCGTGCGCTATCACGTTCAGCTCAGCGGATCAGCTCAAGTGCGCGGCCACAACAGGAGTCCTACCAATGCTTTGTTCCCCAATCATCAGCAATGTGCAAGTCACCAGGACCCTCATCGATGGCGGAGCGGGGCTCAATGTCCTATCCGTCGAGACGTTCAACAATCTCCAAGTGCCATACAATCAGCTGCAGCCAACCAAGCCTTTCTCAGGAGTCCCTGATGGTTCCACGGTTCTGATAGGGCAGGTCCGCCTTCCTGTTACCTTCGGGAAGCGCGACAACTACTGCACCGAGCTCATTGACTTCGACGTTGCTCACATCCGCCTGCCGTACAATGCCATCCTCGGGTACCCAGCCCTGGCCAAGTTCATGGCCGTGACCCATCACGGCTACAACATCCTCAAGATGCCAGGGAGTGGTGGAGTCATCACGGTGCCTTGTGAAGAGAGAGACGCTGTGTGTTCCCTGGAACGTGCCTTCCAAGCCGCATCAATTGAAAACCCAGATCACAAGAACGGGAGGCCTCCCGAGGCTGCTCCTAAGAAGAAGAAGACATCGCCTGGCCCGACCCCTCGGGAGGCAGGCCCCTCAAGGTCCGCGCCCGTTCAGGGGGCACCTCCTTCTATCGCATAGGAAGGCGCGCCCGGCGCCCTCCTCGAGCAGGGCTCGAGCTCTCTCTTCTGGGGGGCCATCGACTTTGCTAAGATTATGAGGGAGGCGCTCGGGCACCACTTGGAGGTGTGCTTCAACGCACGTTTCCCTCAGGAGGAAGCAAGGCAAGGAGGGCCAAACCCTCAGGAATTCATCAGCGAGATCATTCAGGAGCTGCAGGAGTCAAGAGTCATGAGTGGCAGCCGCCGCTTGCCCGCCGTAGCTCCCCATCCAGGCGAGGATGGTGGGTTGCGCGTTTGCATCGACATACCAGGACTCAACCGAGCCGCCTCTCAGGAGCGCCTCTGGCCCTCACGCGTGGGGCGCTGCGAAGGCCCACCCCACAACTATGTTCTCATGCCTTACGGCCTGCCGAACGTGGCTGCTGTGCATCAGCGCCTCATGAGGAGCATCTTGGAGGCTCAGGCGGTCAGGCATTCCGCAGTCCTGGCGGAGATGTAGATGGTCCGCGAGGAGCCGCCAGCGCCTCCAAAGCCTCCCGAGGCCCCTGGGCCCGGGGGCTCGTGAAGATCGTCTCCCGCAGCGCACGCCGTCCGCTACTTCAACATCCCTCCATCTTCAGCATCATCAGGTGACATCCTTCGAGTTTCATTTTCAGCTGGGAGCGCCCCCCAGGGCTGCATCATTCCCAGGCCGCGTGGGTCCGTCCCTGCGATGCGTATCCCCTTTAGTTTATGTTTTTAGCTTACTTTATCGGGGGCGCCCCTCGGGCTGCATTATCCCCAAGCTACCTGGGCTAGACCCGGTGGCATGTATCCCTCTCGCGTTTATTCGGGTCGTGTGTTTGACCCATCATGATCGTTGTTTGATGCTTGCCTATGGCACCATTCTTTCTTCATGTCGACTGCTTGCACGTTAAAGGGGGGGTACCTGAGCATCGCGACTCATGGGCTCTTACTGGCTCTCCAGCCCTCACCCTTTGGCCTTGTCCACGGCATCGCGACCTGGCATACCAGCGACGGCTGAGCCCCACTCGAGGGCCGGGACCCGAGGACGTAGAGCACCGACATCTAACCAAATCTACAGGAACACATCACAAGTAAAGGCCCAGAGCCAGGCGCAACCCGCCTTGAGGTAGGGCCCCATGAGTCCTGCGCTGGCTCACGGGTGCCCAGATACACCTCGCCAGGCCCTATCGTGCTAGCCACGTGTCAGGGCGGGGCTGTACACGCCCCGGGGGCTCCTCCCGGAGGGGAGCCCCCTCCCACGCACCAGTGGAAGCACCATGCTCCGCGCTGGCTGACGACACTGCTGAGGAGCAGCTATGCCCGTACACATACGGAAGCGCGATGCTCTGCGCTGGTGATAAACAACTGAGGGTGGCCCCCGTCTGCATCAACCTCAGGGAGCCCAGAGCTCAATGTCCGGCCTCATCGTAACGCCTCCCCTCGGGAGTGCTGTGCGAGGGGGCTGGGCACGGGGGCTGCGCCCGGGTCATGCCTAGGCGCACGCCACCCAGTCAGGCCCCTCGGGCCTGGTTCGTCGCACGCCTCTCCCCGAGCGAAGGCAAGGTACGAAGGCCGTTTGAACGTCAAGGGGGACTCCTGAGCATCGCGACTCAGGAGCCTAACTGGTCACGTAGCCCCTCACCCCTTAGTTCCGAAAGGCTAACGGCGGTTGAGGTATGCGCCGGGCCGGGCTCTGCCGACGTAGAACGGTAAATTCACCCATGCATCTCACCTCCCTGCTTGCTGTTCGTGCGTCAAGGGGGACTCCTGAGCATCGTGACTCAGGAGCCTAACTTGTCACGTAGCCCCTCACTCCTTGGTCCCGTCCTGGTTTCCGGTCGGGGCTAACGGCGGCTGAGGTATGCACGGGGCCGGGCTCTGCCGATGTAGAACACAAGCAAGTAGGAAGGAAAAACGCAAATCTCAAGAAATTCAAAAGCAAATATTACAGTCCATAGAGTACTTTGACAACGCCAAACACAAGTTTAAATGCCTCCACGAGGCAGAATGCATGTTGCGGGAATTAAAAGCAGGACGAGAGCCGCGAAGGGGTCACTTTTTGGCGGCACCATCGCTGGTGACGGTGCTATGCTGGGCAGCTTCGCCTCGTGGAGCCTCAAGACCGGCAGCGCCTCGCTTCGGCTTGGTGCTGAAGGCCCGGAACTTCGCCAGCAGAGCCTCCATGCACCCTTCACGACCTCAGCAGCGACGGTGGCAAGCTCGCCGCTCACAGGCTCTAGCAGGCTGTCGAGGTCAACGCTGGAGTCGCGGAGGTAGACATGGCTGAAGACGCGCGTTAGCGCCGCAGAAGAAAGGACGCGCGCCTCAGCCTCAGCCGTGGGGCCAAGGCTGAGGGCGACATCGTCGAGGGCGCGGACCAGGAAGGGAAGCAACTTGGCGGGGCCCTCCTCGGCGCCAGCCAGCGGGCTTTCCAGGCCGCTGTCATAGAGCGACTTCAGTAGGGTGCGAGCCTTCACCTCCAGCTTCGCGAAGGCCACGCGGTCCTCGGCCAGGACCCGCGCCTTGCCGTCCAGCTCGATCTTCTTCGCCTCCAACGCCTGCTCCAGCGCACCCAAGCGGCCTTGGCGTTCGTCAAGCTCGGCATCCCGGTCCTTGGTGGTAGCCTCGTGAGCCTTCATGTCTTCCTCCTTCTCCTGGCGGACACGGCCCTCCTTGACAAGCTGGTCGCACATGCCTTATAGTTTGCTCTCCAGCACCTTGTAGCGACCCTAGACATCCGCAACCTCACCCAAGGCGGCGTCGCGAGCGGCCCTCGCCTCAAGGACGACCTGCTTCTCCTCGTCGCAGGCTGTTGCGGTCTGAGCCAGCGCCGCTCGGACTGAAGCATCAGAGTGGACCTAGCCAGAGACCAACTCCAGGCGCCCAGCCGCCAAGCGAGGGTCGGCGCCCAGAAGATCTTTCCGCAGCCGGTCCAGCTCAGCAGCAGCACGATCCAGAACAATAGGAGGAGCCGGAGAGATGGCAGTTGGCGGAGTAGGAGGAGAAGATGGCACCGTAATCACAGCACCATGAGTCAGGACCTTCTGCGCCCCGACGACTGCGGCAGTGGCGTCAGGCAAAGACACCGCGGGAGTCGCTTGGGCCATGGGGGCTGAGCTCGCTCCAGCTGGCCCCGCCAGGCCTCGTGAGGATGACCGGGCAGGAGAGGCCCGCGTCTTGTCGCCCCCTTCTCCCGCGGGTGGGGGTGCTGCCCCGGACGAAGCCTCAGGAGCCCCCTTCAGCTTCTTTGCTGCAGGCACCGGCCTAGCCAAGGAATATGGACGTCAAGCCTCAACAACAAAGCATGAAGCAAAACGAGAATCGAGCACTTACTCGTCATCGCTCGCGGGCTCAAGCAACCTCCGGTCAAACTTGAAACCCGAAAGCCGGATGCTGGGGTCAACTTCAAGAGGCTCGGGGGCAGGAGGCATGTCTGCGGATCGCCTCGGAGTCGGAGCGGACCCATGGGGAACCAGCCCCGTCCTGTCCTTCTTCGGGATCAGGGGCGAGCTCTCGCTACCCCGCTCGTCGCCGTCCTCGTTGTCATCCGGCATGAGGCGAAGAGTGCGGGACCTACGCCGAGGGAGGGGTGTTCTCGACTCCCCGTCGGTCGCCTCCGAATCGGGCCCCTCATCCTCCTCCTCCTCTTCTTCCTCCTCTCTGTTGGAGTCGATTGAGGATACGTTCACCATCGCCAGGGCCGCCGGGTCCTCAGGAACCTCCGCGGGCACAGGCCCACCCTCATTGAAAGCGGACATGGAATTCGCCATGTGCTCCCAATCATCCCGAAGGAACAAGGGCACGGGAGCATCCTCCAACCTTGCCACGTTTCCCCCAACCAAGGATTGGAGGACCGCGGCCAGATCCTCGTCGGCCATGACTTCAGGGTTCGAGCGAAGGGCAGCATCGCCCCCCAAGCTTCCACAGCGGAAGCGAGTGTTCCCGGAGCGGAGCCACCCGATGCTCCAGGAACTCCCTCAGGAGCGACGCCCCGGTCAGTTTTGCCGTCGCCATGTTGTCCGGTCACAGGTCCGCGTCCATCTTCTCCAGCACCAGCCTCACGCGGGGATCAACGAGCTCCGCATGGGACCAAGCATCAACGGACGTGGGCTGCCCCCTGGGCAGAATCAGCCGGGAGTGGGTGCGCCCAGCATCCACTATGACCCACTTGCTCCTGAAGCCCTCAATTCTCTTCCCGGGCTTCGAGATGGCGTTAGAGCTGCCGTGCGCGACAAAGCTCGCGCACGGGGTGATGGGGTCGTGGGAGACCCGGAGGTAGAAGTAATGGCGCAGCAAGGCCACCGAAGGCCTCACCCCGACATGAGCCTCGCAGTAGTAGGCGAAAATTGCCAGGAGAAGAACGGAGTTGGGATGGAGGTGCAGCGCTTGCAGATTGTAATGGTGAAGAACAGAAAGGAAGATCTCAGAAAAAGGGGGCACCAGACCGGCGGCGATGGCGCTCACGAAGAGCGGGTAGAAGGTTCTTCCTCTGCCCTCAGGAAGGGCGGTGCCGACCTTGAGCGCGGCCGCCCCGTCGTGGCCTTGCGCCGCCATCATCTGGCGCGTGCGAGCAAGATTCTTCTCCGACACATTCGGAGGATCCAAGGCGGGCGAGTACCATGCTCCGGCCGGGGTCTGGTGAGGCGCCATGCCTTGCTAGGATGTAGGGTTGGACTAGATCTGGGGATTTCGGAATTAAGAAGGACAGGAGCAAGAAAGGAGATCTGGGCAGTGAAGGAGAAGGCAAAGAAGGTAAGCCTAGACAGGTACCACTCCCTTATAAGCTTGTGCAGTTGCCGAGGTGTCGTGGGGGAGCCAGGACGCCCATGTCCAATCAACCGCCACGCGGCGCCCAAGGCCGCAGGCTATTGGGGCCCGCGGCGCTTCGCACTTGCCTCTTCGCTTCTCTGCTAAGCCAAGTCCAAGCGCGCCTTGGGCCCGGGGGCTACTGTTGGCATTCTGGGAACGGGGTACCCAGACTTGCCTGCCTGCGGCCTGCGGCGTGGCTCAAGGAGTGGCCCAGTACGGCCCATCTTCATCAACACATGCTCAAGACCCTCGCGAGGGGCCAAGCCTCGCGGGGCGGACGACAGGACGCTTCCTCAGGCACAGCCTCGTCAGGCTGGCTCGCAAGGAGGCGGAGAGATCAAGGCGGGGTACCTCACGAGGTGCCCATGATGCAAGCCATGACGACCAAGGCCATCAGGCGCCAGGCGGGCGCCGGCCTGCGTAGAGTCCTTGTTTCCCCTTTGGTGCAAAGAGGGCAAGCGCAGGCAAGGGTATCAAGCAAAGGCAACCATTTCGGTGCAACAAGACCAAGACCAGCAGGATGGCAGAACGGAGGTCATAGTGGAGCCCAAGCCAGCGTCACCGTTAGGGTCTTTGGCAGGCGAGGACCAACTTTAGTCAGGATAAGTGTACTAGATGTTCCCCTTCAAAATGGCCAATTGTTGGCGCCCTTCCCGCTCAATATTTTGGAAGAGGCCCGGGGCCTTCGCCTATAAATAGGACTAGCCACCCACAGGGAAGGGCATCTGGATCTGATCGGATCCGCATCCAGGACACACACAGAGAGAGAGAGGCGACTGAACTCCCCTAGCAGTTCATCGCCTCAACCAAGAACAGACCCTCGCGAGGCTGTTCTTCCCTTGTACTGTTCCTCATCAGCCCTAGAGGCAATCCACACACCACAAACTGGAGTAGGGTATTACACCACAATGGTGGCCTGAACCAGTATAAACCTCGTGTCCCTTGTGTTGTTCTTCGTGTAGTTTTAGATCCTTGCGAGGCGGTGAGACATGGGTAGGCTGGGGGTGTGATCTCCGTGTGCACCCCAGTGTTCGAACCTCAAGGGTCTGCCGGAACCTGAAATCTGACAAGGCCCACCCCTTTAATTCCGCCCACGCACAGCCACTAATGTCTCAAAGTATAATAATGTCTCTCGCACATATGCCTAAGGTTAACTTGAGTTCCGGAACCATATGACTACATACAATGGGATTCCAGCAGAGCACCTTTTGTTTTGAGATTTTGCTCTCTCTCTCTCTCTCTCACACACACACACACACACACACACACACACGCGCGTGCGCGCGCGCACATTGTTTCTCGCTTCATTTTTCCCGGCACTTGCATGCACACCGTTTGTTTATCTTCGTGATGCTTTAAGTATGCCTCGCACAAATGCTATCTACCTATCCCATAATATAGCTAGATATGTGTCACACAAACTCCTTCTCCCTACTAGCAAGATGCCCATGCGTTGCACGGAACATCAAGATGCATTTGTATGAGTAGTTTATCTTGTGAGAGAAAAGGATGAACGAGGGAATGCCTTATTTGCAAATGCGGAGAGGGGAGTGGGTATCTTTTTGCAAAATTACCATAGTTTCCTTCCTATCCGTCGGATATAAATTGGAGGGCCTATATTGCAGGATGGCAGGAACACCATCATCACCAACTCTGTTTTTTATAAGAGTAGAGATATGTAAGTGTCACTGCCCCTTCCCCCATACACACCCACACACCCACCCACACACACACACTTCCCAACGCCAAAGGAGTAGGGTGACACCTCGATCTTGATACTAATCTATCGACTAGCTTCTCTCTCAAACACACAGACACACACTACCCGACACCGAAGGAGTATGTGGAACCTCGATCTTGATAGTAATCTATCTACTCCTCTTTCAAACACACACACATGCACACACACTCGCTAGTTGTGCCTCTGTGCCTACCGCGCACACTCTCGGTACGTCTTTCTCTCCCTCCCCTCCCCCCACCCCAATAATGACAGCAGAAGGGTGACAACTCGATCTGATCATAATCTGTCAATTGGTTTCTCTCTCAAACATTGTGTCTTTGTGCCTCGCTCAGTATCCCCCTCAATATGTAGACTTCTCGCGCATGCACAGCTGTAGTGACGATGACGCTGAACCCAGTGTGCCTCGTTTTTACCGGCTTATTTTCTGTTAATTAACAAGGCAACCTTTTCTTTGTTACTACTAGTGAATCTGAAATCATTCGGGGTAGACATAAAATATATCACTTCAACCCAATTATCGCAGTAACTATTTTAAAAGAAACTAGCTAGATGCCCGTGCGTTGCACGGACCATCAAGATGCATTTGTATGAGTAGTTTATCTTGTGAGAGAAAAAAGGATGAACGAGGGAAGGCCTTATTTGCAAACGTGGAGAGTGGTGTGGGTATATTTTTGCAAAATTGCCATAGTTTCCTTCCTATCCGTTAGATATAAATCCGACGGCCTATATTACAGGATGGCACGCACACCATCATCACCAACTCTGTTTTCTAGTCCCTCCATTCCTAAATATTTGTCTTTTTAGAGATATCAACAAGTGACTACATACAGAGCAAAATGAGTCAATCTACACTCTAAAATATGTGTACATACACATCCGTATGTGGTAGTCCATTTGAAATCTGAAAAAGACAAATATTGAGGAACGAATGGAGTATAAGAGTAGACATGGAGATATATCTCCAGCATGGTCAACAACAAAAATGTGCTGGACTGGTTAGCGTCAGATGCTCGCAACGCGATGACATGAGTTCGAATTCTGTCTTTAACTTTAGATTTTTATATTGTACATTACTTATTTAATATATACTTCTTTTGCTACTGTACTGACAGTGGAACCCATAGAGTACTTAGAATACAAGATTAAGGATGGACTTGTTTCTTTTTAACTTTTTGTACGAAGCTGTAGCCACCCTGCAAGTCACGTGTACACTGTACATGCTATTAACTTTTTATAGAGGGACAATCATACACGCAATTAACTCAAATGGATTGGATGTCACTCTATTATTTCCAGCATAAGAGCATCTCCAACGACAGCCGGAAAATTTCCTCCCGGTTCCTTCCACGGAGGACGACATCAAACGCCAGCGGCATACATTTTCACAACTCTAATCAACCAGATGAAATTCATGCAAACACGAACTGATTTCATATAAGCATGAAGGATTTCGTATAAAAAAGCCGGATCTTCATATAAACATGATGGATTTCATTACATTTACATGAACTAAGCGGTGCCAATCCGGTTCTCTTGGTATAATTAATACTCCCTCCATCCGGAAATACTTGTTATAAAAATGGATGTATCTAGACTTATTTTAGTTATAGATACATACAATTTATCCATTCTTAGAACAAATATTTCCCGCCAGCTGGAGAGGGAGTACATAATCTAAATGGCCGCCCACGGATCCCTTTGTCTTCCTCATGTCCGGCGGACACTTGCGGGGAAGATGAAGGTCCTCGAAAGAGATGAAGCAGCAAAGAAACCACCTGAATGCGCGGCGGTGGCCTTCATGGGACCCAAGTGGCGGCAGCCTCCCGTGTTCTACTTCTCCTTGATGATGGCGGAGGACACTAAGAAGCTGGCCACTGACTCGTCGCTCTCCATGCACCCGGCTTCTGTCTCTACCTACATGGTACTGCCACAGACACGAGAGGCGCGATACGACGCAGCAGCGACAACGCCCGTACCAGCGTGCTCGCCGCCATGGAGCAACTCGCCACTCCTCATCGAGCTGAACTGGAGCGGCGAGTTGCTGAACCATGCGCCTTCTTGGGGAGGCAACTGGCTCTGTCAGGCCAAGCAAGGTTGGTGAAGCACCGAGCGGCCTCGCCCATATCCGAAGGGCTCGGCAGGCCACCCAGCCGGGTAATATGTCGGAGAACGGCTCCTCGGAAGCCATCGGAAGAATGGACAAAATGTGAAGGAGGGGTGCGATTCTTGCCCGCTGTCTGTCTGGCCTCGTGTAAATAGAGGGCGGACGGTAGGAACTTGGCTGGCGTCTGGCCTCGTTTAAACATAGGGCGGACGGGAGGATCTCGGTCGGTGTTGCGTTTAATTCCGGCCCACTCATGAACGGATGTGTGGCCGGAGTAGGTTTCTCGGTTTGCATGCGGGTTTAATGGAGGGGTTTGATGGAGGCGAGGAGGCGTGTTTATCCCGGTGTGCAGCAGGCGGCGCGGTACTATTTGATTTGACAGTGGGCGGCACAGTTCCTGATACGACTTTAATGTAGATGAGGGAGGGAGTAGCGGTTCCCGAAATGTTGAACGGCCAATGCATCCTCCTTAAATTAATGCATGAGGGAAGTAATGGGAGGAGGACCAGGAAAAGAGGCTGCACGATGTGAATGCAACGCAGTTTGCCCTCATATAAAGGTGCCCCTCCATTCCAATGCATCTACCACATCATACGCACCTAAGCATATGCCTAAGCACCTATACTAAGCGCAAAATAGCTCACTCTAGACCCATGGCAGCTATGCGCGCGAGTGGCCAGCTGCTGTGCGAGATGGTCCATGACGCCGGCCTGTGGCATGGCGCCGAGGATTGTCTCCGGACGGTGTTGGAGACTTGCTGGTGGATGGCTGTTGTCGACGCCAACTACGACTCTCAGTTGGACCAGACGATCGTTGCCACCACCAACAAGTTCACCGTCCTCAAGAAGCTCGCGGACGACATCGCTGTACTCCTCCACCCCGCGCACCTGGGCTCCTCATTGCCTGCCACCCTAATCGGCCTCCATGGACAAAACCTCTTTCAAGCACTGGTGGCCCTCCGACTGCCTGTCGACGCTACGAAGAATGTCCTCCTGGAGGTCGTGCTCACCACGAGGCGCCTCGCCCTGCAAGAATTCATTGACCTACACATCCATGTGTATGAGCAAATCGTGTACATTGGTATCTACAAGGACAATGAGGACGCTACGACGTTGGCCTTCCTCAACCGGCCGGAAGCCTTGGATGCCTTTGCTGAGAAGCACCTCGACCTCACCACAAAAGCCACCGCTCCTTAGCCGCCGGTCGGTGGCCCGGCGCACTAAGTTGAGGAGGAGGAGGTCATACGTTGATGGATGCATCTTTCTTCTTGCCTTCTATAACCACCACTACGATTGCATCATCGTGGCCTTAATTCTTATTGTGTTGTTGCATTCTCGTTCCAGTCAATACCAACATGTGTGATCCCTTTGCTTAATTATATGCATCACTGTAACTAGTACTTCATCCGTCAATTTATAAGTTGTGCTTACCTTTTCCATCAACTTCGTGCAACGCGCGTGCATCTTGCTAGAAACACTAGAACATGTCGGACCGCGTGTGACCAAACCGACGATGCGCCAACCTAGCTACTACGTACCCTGCTTATCTGGCGGAAACAGCCCCGCCCTAGCGTTTCCAACCGTTATTTCTATCTATCGATCATGCCAAGGAGCAGAACCAAATGTTACAATTTATACATGTTTCTCTACTCCTACTCCTATAAAAGACTCAGTTGGTGATGGTGGTGTGTCTGCCATCCGTCGTTTCTGACCATTAGATCTGCATCTAACGGCTGTGAGGTAAGTTGTGGCATTTTTGCAACAATAGCCCACTTCTCTACTCCAATTTATAGAAAACCCCTTATTATCTTGAAAGCAACCACATCCCTCCCTCACCTCATCAAAACAGCCTGAGAAATATATTTTGAATGAAAAGTACTCCCTCCGTTCCTAAATATTTGTCTTTCTAGAGATTTCAATAAGTGACTACATACGGAGCAAAATGAGTGAATCTACACTTCAAAATATGTCTAAATAATCAGTATGTGATAGTCCATTTGAAATCTCTAAAAAGACAAATATTTAGGAATGGAGGGAGTAATATATTAGGAGTCTATCAAAACAAGAGTGATTTCTTTCAAGTTTGTGAACAAGTACTACTATTCTACTACTTTGGATCCGTCGCAACGCACAGACACATTGCTAGTAAAAGGAAAAGGCATGTCGCATTTGGGTCCCACCCCCACACGCCCGGGAATCGGGAGTACTCCATGGCCCGTCCGACATGACACATAGCTTAGGGAAGGCGTGTTGCCTAGCATTTTCACTTTCATGTGGGACCGCCATTGAGCAAACCGACTATTGGCAAACCGCACCCGCCCGCCGCCGGGTTAGAGAACAGAAATGAGGGGAAGATCTAGCTGTAGCACGGAAGCCAAGAAATTTGGTGTCAGATGGGGCTCATTGATAGAGTAGGAGCATTCCGTACTACTCTACTCCTACTAGTACCAAGTTTGTACTATACAACTAGTACTACCACTATACAACTAGTAGGTACGTGCACGACACAACATCGTAGGAACAAAAAAGGGAAGATCTTATTTTGGGTGATTTATCTTTTTTCAGTCAACGTAGTATGACCAATATGATGTGGGGGGCACCCATGAAGCTTATGTGGCTTGGTTGCATGGCTATGAAAGGTTAGAGAAAAATAAATAGATAATGTGTTTAGAGTGCACTCCACTAAATAGATATACTTTGGATCAATTGCAACGGGCCGACACATCTATATCTATACCCCCTATATAGTGTGTGAATAACATTGAAAGTTGGTCGTTGGATGAAGCCAATCCGACGGTACAAAGATGGCAAATCCGAGCACTACTGGCCATTGGATATCATCTACACTCCACCAGATTCTGCCACATGTAGAATCTAGAAGACTCCATGTTTGAACTTAATTCATGACTAACTTTGCCACAACTAAGCTTAGGCAAAGTGTGTCTGCCACAAAAAAGTGGCTAACAAAATGGCCACCACAAGTGTGGCAAGATCTGGCAAGAAGTTGAGTCTATGACATGTGGACCATGTAGCTAGAAAAGTGTGGCAAGCCACAAGTGTAGCAATGAACCAAACACATGCCTAAGATATTGTGGCACGCCTAAGCTTAGGCGTGGCAACCTTAGGATGCAAACCAAACATCTATACCCCTATATAGTGTGTGAATAACTTTGAAAGTTGGTCATTGGATGAAGCCAATCCGATGGTACAAAGATGGAAAATCTGAGCACTACTGGCCATTGGATATCATCTACATTCCACCAGATTTTGCCACATGTAGAATCTAGAAGACTCCACATGTAGAAGCATAATGCACAAACCACCAGAATCTCATGCGTGCAATGCACGTGAACCTTACTTGTAGTTGGTAGTAGTAAGAAACAAATTCTGGGTTTGGCACGAGCTCGTACTGCAGGAGCACCACAAGGCCTGCCGCATGAGTTACATTTCCCTCTCGGGGCCCATGGGACCGAACTTTAGTGGCTTAGTGCCCGGCCTATGAGTCAATGACATGCGGACCTTAAATGCAGCTGACCCACATGTCATTCTCATGGTGGTGGCGTGGTTCGCGACTCACTCGTTCGAGATGAATTGGCCGGTGGTGGCGTGGCCGTGGCGAGGGTGCCATAGCTGGGCGTTACGAGGCATAGATGGCCACACCGGCGGGTACTACCTGCAGTACAAAAGTACTCCAACTGTGGGTTAATGCCTGGGACGAAATGTGTCACAGCCGCTGGATGAAAATTCGATGGTGCGGGAGTACGGATCGGAGCACAGCAACCGAGCACGCAAACCGCGTCCAATCGGGTGTGGCTGTCGTAGAAAGTTGATGGTTGCTGCAGTTTAGCTGGCCCGCTTGTCATACACACAAAGGCAGAGGAGCAGTGGGGCCGAGAGGGATGAGGCGCACGTTGGGGGGATGAGGACACTACAAAAAAATACACTTCTGTGATGATACGTGTTTGTCACAGTAGGTCGCGTTTTTTGTCATACATGTACATCCATGACAAATTTATGACAGAATCAAGATAGTCATACATGTGCTGTCGTAGAAGTGTTACATGACATTACCAAAATTATCATCACGGAAGTGTCTACTTCCATGACGATAAATCGCGCATCACAGAAGTGCTTTCGTCAAGGGTGACCGACACGTGGCATCCATTGTAACGGAATGCCGTTAAGCTAACGGGTCGGGTTTTGGATCCGATAACCCGTTAATAGCCCCGACCAATGAGGATTTTCCACATGTAAAATCATCATTGGCTGGAGGACACACATGTCAGGTCCGCGTTGGCACAGGTGTCACTCATCCAATGGGCGAGACGCGCCTATGATATGTTGACACATGGACCGGCCCATCAAGTTTAAATGGGCCGGCCCAACTAAAGGCCCACAAGATTTTGCGGACCATAATGGGCCGGCCCAGCTAAAGGCCCACGAGATTTTGCAGACCATAATGGGCTGGTCCAGCTAAAGGCCCACTAGATTTTGCAGGCCATATTGGGCCGTCCCAGGTAAAGGCCCACAAGATTTTTGTGTGCCATAATGGGCCGGCCCAGGTAAAGGCCCACAAGATTCTTGCGGATCATAATGGGCTGGCCCAGCTAAAGGCACACGAGATTTCACCGGCATTAATGGGCCGGCCCAGCTATAGGCCCACAAGATTTTGAGGACCCTAGTAGGCCGGCCCATTAACTGGCTGCCATGTTTTGGGCCAAATGCCGACCCATATTTGATCCGGTCCATTAATGGCCTGCCACGTTCCGAGCCTAATAATGGCCCATATGAGATCCGGCCCGTTAAAAGCCTACCATGTTCTGGGCCAAATTACGGCCCAGATCAGGTCCGAACCTTTAAGAGGCTTTGGGCTCAATTATGGCCCATATCAGATTTTCGGCCCGTCAACTGGACACTATGCTTTTGGGCCCACTTGCTAAAGGCCCACTTAGTAATTCGGCCTGATATTAGTTTTGGCCTGTTAAGGGCCCGTTTAACATTTCAGCCCTATATTAATTTCGGCCTGTTAAAAGCCCATCATATAGTTGGGCCTAACTACGACCCGGTTTGCATCCGGCCTGCTTGCAGCCGATATCTGATTGGGCCAAACAAGGACCGAGACAATTTTGGCCTGTTAAAAGCACGTGATTTGATTCGCACAATCATGGGCCAGGGTCCATTTTGGGCTGCTGCCGGCCCGTGAGCTGTTCGGCATGTTTCAGGCCCAACCTACATCGTGATTGCATGACGGCCCGATTATGTACCGTAATTTTACGGTTTGGCCGGTTTACTGCGAAGACAGGATATATATATATACAGTAAAATAACTACATCATCGTGAATAAGAAAAAACCTAGACTACACAATAAAGAAATTATGGCATATTACATCCACTGGGCATCAAAGTTCGCCACTATGATAATAAAGCACAAGCAGACAGCAAATTACATACACTGGGCATCAAAGATCGCCACGAGTGCAAATAAACACGCCGACAAAATAATA
This sequence comes from Triticum aestivum, assembly GCF_018294505.1. Taxonomy (NCBI): domain Eukaryota; kingdom Viridiplantae; phylum Streptophyta; class Magnoliopsida; order Poales; family Poaceae; genus Triticum; species Triticum aestivum. The sequence continues at coordinate 308,519,657 of NC_057807.1, read as the reverse complement.
TACAAAACCGACAGCACTTCAATAGAGTTCAAGAAAGGTTAGCCCTGCTGGGGAGCTGCAGCGCAAGCAGCTGAGCAAGATGATGAGACTGCGCTTGTTCAACACTTACATCTTCCTCACTCTGAAAGATAAACAAGCAGACAGATGACAGGTTTTTCACATAAAAGTATCAGTGCTGACAATTCATCACATTTCTTACTGACGAATAAAGTGACACAGTTTAAAATTGCATTAACACAATATGGTATTGTTCAGGTCAAGACATGGCAGGAAATGACATTGTGAAGGAGTTGGCAGCTTCACGACACCACTGGATTACAGATCAAGAACTCATAAGTATCAATGGTTAGTGTGCTGTCAATTTATACATTTCAGATTGGCAAATAAAGAGACGGTTTAAATAATAGTAGAATGATATGACATTGTTCATAGTTAAGACATTGCAGAATATGACATTGTGCTGTAGTGGGTAGGTTCACCACACCACTGGATTACGGATGAAGAACAGAAGCATACATGCAGTGCAAAAGAAGATCACTTGCTCTGTATAGTTTAATTTACATGGTATGAAGAAGGAACTTGGTTGTACAACTGAAAACTTAAATTGAGAAGGACAAACTTTTGTTTATGAACTACATAATAAACTTTAAACATGCAATTTGATGCAAACACCAAAAATAAATAGCTGTTGCAGTCATGCCTAACCAAATATATACAACAAAGTTTGAAGGCTTGAGATGGACAAACTTACATTATTGGTGAAGACAGGCTCTATAAAGGCCTTGTCCATGCTGATTGGGGGGGGGGCAATTCAAGAAGTTTACCACAGAATCTTCTTCATAAGCATTGCCTTTATTCTACATTTTGTTAAGAGTAAATATAGATGTGATTATATACAAAAAATGGAGAATATTTAAGATAAGATGAAGAGTGATGCTACATAACCAAGTTGCTATAAATGTAAGTGCAGCGATACAGGCAAAAGGTACAACCAAGAGCAATGCACAGCTAAACTTCTTCAGTACCAACCTTATGGTAAGAGTAAATATAGATCTGATGTGTAGAAAATGGAGGGCAAAGGAAAATAAGCTGCAGAGTGATGGTACATGAACAACTACCTGTCATTATAAGTACACTGATAAAGGACAGCATGTACTTACAAGAACAATGCAGAGCTAAAAAAACATTGGCATTGGATATATTCTACACTAATGTAACCATTCATACAGATCAGATAATTTGGAGCGAGCAATTGATAAGCAAGCTATCATGCATACTGCTGTCACATAATGAACCAGGTATGTATGCAAGTACAGTGATACAGGACAACAGGTACTAACAAGAGCAAAGCAGCGGGCAGCATATTTGCGATATCCTGTCGTTCTTTTCAAACCGGAATTCTTCTTCGAGCAGATTTCCTGCAAAAAAGATCCGTAAGGCACATGCGGAAAAGTAGAAGTTCAAATTGTCATGTGATTTCATAGACAGTACCTCATCCTGGGAACGAGACCAGTGCATAACAAGGTTTTTCCATTCAATGTCTTCTAAATTTAGCACAGGAGACTTCACCGGAAATTCGTTTATAGACTTGCCATCAAAGTGTGATTTCCTCAGGTAACACCGATACTGCTGCAATGCTTCCTTGAAAAGCACAAGCAAGCTTTGCTCGTCATGACTATCCAGATTGACCCTCGCCTAGTTACAACAATGTAATGTAAATCATTGATGTGTTCAATCAGCAGAAAACAGGAAAATAATAACCATGAATAATAGCACTTACACGTAAGTTGGACAGGAAGATGTGAAAATGGTGTTTGTCTTCACAATAATCTTCCCATGATGGGAATATATGCACGTAGTCCCTAACAACATTGAAAGCATTGTCTTTTAAACTGGGAATAAATGGAATGGGGTTCCAATCTGCAGGAATTGGCCGTCTCTGCAGTTGGGATAGGTCTTCGGCCGGTGGACTTGCTGTACTTTTTGCTGGAGTGGGATTTTTCTGTGGTACAGCTGGTGCTATGGCAAATGAAATCGGTATACCTTTTGCTGGAGTGCAGGTCCTGTGTGGTGGGGCTAGTGGTGTGGCCAGTGAAGTATGGGTACAGTCTGCTGGAGTCGGTCCTACGTTTTGTGTCACTGGTTGTACAACCAATATAAGTGGGGTGCTGTCTGATTTCTCCGGCACCACCACGTTTTTCAAGGACTTTGCTGGTGCTCCTTCAGGTTCGGCAATCACCCTCTTCCTTTTTGATGTCTGATGCACAAGAACAGCATTTGAGTGGAAAAACATGGTATGATGACAGATGGAATATGTATTGATAATGGATGGGCATGGCATCTCGACATATATGATGAGTAAACTAAGCAGATGGCGGTGCAACAAAGTAGAAGAAATGCAAGACAACATATGCAAGATACCCGCAATCAATAAAACATTGCAAAATTAGAACATGCACCTTGATGGGTGAACAGGACAGGCCATCTGCCTTTGACTCCTCGAGGTTAGAATAGTCATTAGGATCATATTCTGAACAAGAATCAACAGGTGGGGAGCGTATGAGTTTCATTGCATCCAGAATGGCACTCAATGCCTTGGTGCCAATTTTGTAAGTCATTGCAGTGTTTAGCTTCAAGAGTGGACTGCTGCTAGTGCGACACAAAGTAGCTACACAGATCATAGTGAAGATATAACGGGGAAAACCGTAAGCATCAGAGTAAAATCAGCAAAGTGGAACTTGCTGGAATATATGTGCTAGTATTGCCGGTACGGCTAGAAAGGCTTCAGATACCAGCTCTGTTCAAGTGAAGGTGCGGTACTGTTAATATCAGTGTAACTCTCAAAGGCGACAGATCTCCCCGCATTTCCTTGCCATTCTTATAGGATTCAAGTGGGCAGGTGACTACAAATCCTATTCCTATGTTTACAAAATCTTACGAATCAAAGAGGCTCAAAGTGTCCATCACAACCGACCGTATAGACCTCTACACTGCAAATGTCCCTGCTCATCTTCAGTACAAGGAACATACTGTACTACTATCATACTCCCTCCATTCCAAAATATAAATCTTGGTAGAGATTTCCACTATGGGTCACATGTAGATGTATCCAGATACATTTTAGAGTGTAGATTCACTCATTTTGCTCCATATGTAGTCCATGGTGGAATCTATACAAAGACTTGTATTTAGGAACAGAGAGAGTACATATTAAAGAAGAATGTAAGAGGAACATGGTAAAGAAGAGCAAGAAGATTTTGGATAATAAAATGTTGGTTGCGTAGTCCCCACACATGATGAACCAGAGCGCATTAAGAATGCAACTCCCAGCTGTCTCTCGACCATTTCAGGCGGTTGGATGAAGATCCTACTTCTCCTAACCCATCTTCTTCCTCGTCTCTAATTCTTCCCATACAGAACACCGCACGGGCCGCCGACCGGACCACCGCCCCCCGCCGCTTGTGTTCCTCCGCCACCCCCACCCCCACCCCCGCTCCAACCCCCACCCGCGTTGAGTTTTCTTCATTCGGCGAGGCCCCACAACCACCCAAGCCCCTTCGTTCGCATCGGCGAACTCCGGCGAGCTCTGAAAAATTGACTGACCAAATTCTGAAATTTAGTCTACTGTGATTTAACTAGTGTGGAATATAAAAGGGGAAAACCATAAGCATTGGGAGTATAGTGTTGAGCGTGCCATGGAGGACCTGAAGCTGCAAACCGGACAAAGGAAACTTCGCAACCAAGACAACAAATCAGAATAAAGCAGTGGCGATCTATTTTCTTGCTGCGATAAATAAGTTGAGCAGATACGAAAGAGTACCGCCTATGGTGCGGCGCCGTGTATGCATTTGCTGAGAATTTGATGGTGCTGCGGTAGCGATGGCTGTCAGTGGCGTGGAACCAGATCTAGGAGGGTAGACGGTGGCGGTAGGGTGCGGTGGACGAGATGGTCATAGGAGCGGTGCCGGCAAGGTGGACGACGGCGGGGATGAAGCGAGAGGACGGGATGCAAGGATCCCGGTCCGAAGCCGTGGATGAGAGAGGTCAATCTCTTGTAATGGACGGCGGCGTCGGGGTATCAGCTCCGGCATGGTGGAGGAGGACGGCGGTGGATGGGGTGGCGGATGGCAGTGGACGGAGGAGGGTGGGGTGGAGAGGGTGTTTTGGCGCTCACGGAGTACGAATGAGGAAAAGGGAGGTAGAGAGGAAGGGGGAACCATGTATTCAGGGCGCGCTTGTCTCAAATGCGAGGAAATTTACAAACTTAGCCCTCGTTTCAAATTTCTACTACATCACAGCAACATTAGTCGGTTGGGGATAGGACGGTAATCTCGCATACACCGAATATTTGCCGACGAGAGTTTGTTTTTGGCGCCCACCGTGTATGAATATGAATCGGGGAGGGAGTCGATTTCGGCCGAGGACACACTGTGTTTTGGCGCCCACCGTGTATGAATCCGGGTGAGAGGCGGTTACGTCACGTTTGGGTGAAATTACAAACCTACCCCTATCGAAACCTATAGAAATCCAGCAGATAGGCTTTGCGTGGCAGGGATAGGCAGTAGTAATTTCCATCTCGCAGATTTTGGTTTCGGGCGGTTACTGCGACTTTCCCCGCTTCGTTCAAATTTTGCAGAGTGCACGTTTACCGTGCCAACTCAATTCGAATCCCGTTTGTATTCTATTTTTTCGGGCGGGATCCATTTTCAATTGGAATTACATTCTATATACATCATTTTTTATATATACTTTCAAAAGCACAACAAAGAATTCTGCTCCTTTATATGTATAATATGATTTACAAATACAACGATCTCGAAATCTTAAGGTTGAATTCGAAAAATTTTAACCAAATTATGTTCTACTAAAATGTATGGATCAGTAATATCTACATATTAAATAACATAGATGTGCGTGAATTCATATGAGTATGCATGTTTGATAGATCAATTTTGGTTCGAGTATGGATTACATGTATCATCATCTCGAATTCAAATATTTGAATCCCTTTTTTGTTCACTCCTTTCACGCCCATCTCTCTCGCATGCATGCTCCTTCAGGTAGCTATCACTCTCTTTTCTCCAGCTCACCCGCACGCTCACTTCATGTTTCTCCTATCCTCGCAAACATGGTCTCTCGACGTCTCCCTTGAGAAGTGTCACACTCTCCCTATCATTATACATTACACGGTTTTCATTATCTCTCACGTCTCTACTGTTCTCTGGTATCACTCGGTACCTAAGCTTTCTTTTTCACCGCCACACACACAGTCTCCACTCGTCTTTCACTTTGTCTTTCTCTCTATGGGATTCTCTCACACACCCTATATGTCTCTACATATGACTCATACCACTAAAATTACTCTCTCTCTCTCCTGTAGACACAACATTTGTTGCGGTCTCCTTTTCGTCTCCATCCCAGACTGACATTATTCATTTGTTTACCGATCAGACAACCCCGACTACCGTCTCCTCTCTCTAACTCTCTCTCTCTCTCTTTCTCTCTCTCTCTCTCTCACAGACACACACACAACTCCTGCTTCCACTCCCCTTCCCGACTACCGTCTCTCTCTCACACACAAAACTCTCGCTTTCGCACGCCGACTCGTATTTCTCTCACAAACATTTATCGACTAGCTTGCCTCTAGATAGGTTTATACACCCGCACACTCGTGCTTCCACTATTGCATACATGTCTCTCTCCTGCTCCTAGTATCTATGTAGATTTTTCTTCCCTTCTTGAGACACGCCCTCTCGATCGTGCACACACACACACACTATCGCCTCATTTTAAGCTGATACCTATCGCACACACACTCCTTGTGTCTTTGTTACACATGCACTCCGTCCTCCTCCATTCTCCCTCTCTCTCACACACACATGGGCTTTTTGCAACAACTAGCAAGATGCCCATGCGTTGCACGGAACATCTAGTTTATCTTGTGGGGAAAAAGGATGAACGAGGGAAGGCCTTATTTGCAAATGTGGAGAGGGGTGTGGGTATATTTTCGCAAAATTGCCATAGTTTCCTTCCTATCCGTCAGATATAGATCAGACGACCTATGTTGCAGGATGGCAGGCACACGATCATCATCGACAATGCTTTTTATAAGAGTAGGGATAAAAAATAGAGTTGGTGATGATGGTGGGCCTGCCATCCTGCAATGTAGGTCGTCCGATTTATATCTGACGGATAGGAAGGAAAATATGGCAATTTTACCCGCACTCTTCACCACATTTGCAGATAAGGCCTTCCCTCGTTCATCCTTTTCTCCCATAAGATCTTGATGTTCCGTGCAACGAACGGGCATCTTGCTAGTAAGAGTAGATATTAGACATATACCACTTCTCGAATCTTGAGACCAACAACATTCCTCCCTTATCTCATCAAAACCGCCAAAGGATTATATTTTAAGTGAAACGTAACATATTTTTAGTGATATACGTATTTCAAAACTAGACTTTTTTTTCTATCAAATCGGTGAATATGTATTAATCTACTTTTATCGTGTGGCAACGCATTGGCACATTGCTAGTAGTTATTATAATTTTTTGGACACCAGACAACCGGTGGAGTACATATACGAAGAGAAGAGGTGCACGCATGCAGTCAGCCTCTCGCTGCCTCGCACACATGAGTGTTACGTAAAGGCGACGTTAACAAATAAACCCTAAAACCCTAGGTGCACGATTGCTGCATTCGCGGGTATCGGGTACGTGGTGGGGCACCTTTGTAGGAATAGTCAACTCGCGTGATAATTTGATCCGTAGGAGTTGATGGTCGGGACCACAGGTGAACGACTTGGAGCGCGGTGGCTCGCCAGTTGCCACAGATCGAGTAGGCACGTTTAAAATATCATTTTTCTAGCGGGGTTAAGAGTTCTGATTTTCAATGGCATGTTATAAGTAGTAACTAGTTTTTAGAACGATTGGTATGGAGCAAAAATGGAATTCATAGTACTACGTACCTCCTTGGCGTATGGTTGTATGGGTTTATGTTGCGAGATGTTGAACCTGGTAGTTCTAGGGCAAATACTATGGTTTAGATTTATATGCTGGTTTTCAGTAATGAAAATCGGAAGGGGAAACCCTTCTTTGATTAAAAAAACTACTACCTCCACTCTGGTTTACTAGTCCCCATCGTACTTTGGGTCAAAGTTTGTCCACGAATTTTACTTATAAAATGTGAATGGAAAACGAGATTTTGTTATACCCAAACAAAAAAGGACTCGAGGGAGTGATTGCTCTGACACGGAAGCGACCTCTCATAGCACAGGCATTGAACCGGCGCGCCGGCCAAGAGGGTTGCACTCGCTGCAGGCCTGGCTGAGCACGCCTCTTGGCCGCATGCAACCAGCTTAAGTCTGCCCCGCCTGCCTTCATTGAATCCGCGCGTGTGCCGGCAACACGTCCTTCCGCGAGCCGGCAGGCATTTTAGAACACAAAAAATGACTAAAATATAATTAATTTACGCATGGTCTTGACTTGTTGTGCTCGCACTGGTAGCAGGAACTAGTAGAGGTTTTTCTTTATTTATAACTCTCCTCACATTTTTTTGGCTTTGAAGTGAATCATGGTTGTGGACATTATGTATGAATGTGCAGATATCTGTGAACATGAGTTTGATGTGGAAGTTGAACTTGGAATGTCGGGCTTGCGCGTGAACTATACCATGTCCAATGCTTCGTCTGTTATTGTTTGGAAAGTAATTGTTGTTATTACATGACCCGAAAAAAACATTTTGTGCCACATCAGTAGATGCACGGACATCACAACAGGCATGCTGACTGGATAAACATTTGAACCTAGCTATTATGAAGGAAATTTTGTATTGACAACAGTTTTAGATAGCAGGAGACGCCTAGCCTGCTCTGCCTCTGCTAGCTTATTTCTGGCTTCTTCCATCTCTTCTTTGGCTTGGGTGAAGAGAGCATCTGATTGCTCTTTTCGCTTCTTCAGGAACTCAGCTACATTCTCAAGGGCTGCTGCACGCTTTCTTTCAGCCTTTACTAATGCCACGAGGACACGAACAGCTGACGACTCCACCTGGCTTGTGTGTAATCCAGCATCATCTGGGAATTTGCACCTTGTGTCTAATCCAGCATCATTAGGGAACTGGCACCTTGTGTGTAATCCAGCCTCATTTTGGAAACATGATCTCGAGGTTGACCATACTTCCCTCCTCGCAGGAACTGCATCCTGACATGAAGTTACTTCTTTTTTAGATCAATACTCAGAGCAACCTAGATCCATTTAGTAGAAGCCAGATAAACAGAACTCGGAGAAGTGAATTCAAAAGGAAAAGAAATATAAAAACAAACTACAAGGTGAGAACACCCACTTCCCACGTCAAGCTAAAAACGAAAGCATTAGGACGATTAAGACTCTTCTTATTACACATCGAAGAATAGCACGCTTAAGAGAAACAGAAACTACAACATATACACATCGAAGAACACAAGGCTAAATGAAAGTAATTGAAAGGGTGTTACTTACCAAAGCTTGTTTTACAAGTTCGGTGCAGCTCCTTTTTAACTTGCCATGCTCCTTGAAGATGTCCCGAATATCCCGTGTTTGGTCTTCATTGCTCCTTTGCATGTTCGCACTCGTGGTTTTAAAATCTCAACATGGAAAGAAAAATATACTACTAGTAATACTCGCGCATCTTGTGGGCAACATTAAAGCACTCGTCTGCCATGTTAGAGCATCTCCAACAGAATTGCAACGCGCGGCACTTTAAAAAAGCATTTACAGTGCTGAGATCGAGAAGTAGATACTAGAGAGTAGAGGATAGTTCTCAGCATAGATAGATAAAAAAAGATAATTCAACTACTCCTCGTCGTCCGACTCCTCCTCGGTGATGTCCTCCTCCAACGTCTGACTGTAGGCGTGAAGATACCGATCATCGTCGGATTCCGAGGGTGATGCTGCTCCTAGCCTCATGTTGAATTGAGTGTCCGCTTTTCGCCTACGCTTGTCCTCGCGATAGGCGGCTCGCTCCGCCCTCCTCTTATCCCTCTCCACCTTCCTTTGCGCGTAGAACTCGCGCTCGTTGATGATGTCCTACAGGAAGTGTTGGCGCCACAGTGCCATGGCTTCCTCGTCCATCTCGGCGATGCCGAGATGGTGCTCCCGCCTCCGGTTGTCGCAACGATCCTCGTCGGTGCTAAGCCGCGGCAGAGGCGCAAGCTCCTGCGCCCGCTCCTGCGTCGGCATGTTGGGGAAGTTCAATGTTTTATGAGGCCACCGGAGGCGCCACGCCGCCGCGTCGTACGCGCGGGCGGACTCGTTGGTGGTGTCGAAATTGTTGAGGCCGAGGTGCATCCCGCGGAACTGGATCTCGGCGGAGAAGCTGCCAAAGGGGTGCGAGCGGACGCCGCGGTATCCCCAAGTTTCCCGGTGACGCGGCGGCATGGTGGTGCGGCGGCGGCGAGGCGAAAAAGAGCGGGGAAGAGCGGTGGAGAGGCACAAAGCGGGGAGAGAGTGGTGGCAAGGCACAGAGCGGTGGAAGGGCGTTGGATTTTATAAAGTGTGCCGGACGCCGCGCGCCAAAACTAGCGCACGCCCGGCCGCTTTTTCCCACGCGCGCGATCCTTTCTTGACGTCTCTGCTTTCTCTACTCTCTTCTCTACTGTTATATTTATTTTATATTTAATATTTAATATTTATCTCTACTTCCTTTACTGTCTACTTTTTTCTCTATACTTTTTTTTCTTGCAATATAGGCTGTCCGATTTATATCTGATAGATAGGAAGGAAACAAATGGGAATTTTGCAAAAAGATACCCATACCCCTCTCTAGATTTGCAAATAAGGCCTTCCCTCGTTCATCCTTTTCTCCCACAAGATAAACTACTCATACAAATGCATCTTGATGCGTGCAACGCATGGGCATCTTGCTAGTTCTAAAAACCTTTCCATCATTTGCCACACTACTAGTTGTAGATGAAAAACCTACCCAAGCACATCGTGATACAGGAGCGACGCACAATTACAAGCTGATATTCTGTTGGACAATGGAGGCTATAACCAATTACTTTTACGGGAACAATAGTACCCAGGAAATTTGAAGGGTAGGTCTGAACAAAATTGGAACTGCACATGTACTGCTAAGTGATTCAATACACACATTACCAATCGAGGAGGAGAACAATGGTCACGGCGGCCTCTGTGAGTCATGGTCGGCAACGGGAGTCAGTTCATTGTCCACGATGGTGGTACTTCTGCGCTTGGCGTCGGCTTCCAGGAAGCAAATCCGAGACCGTGGAAGACAATGCCGGGGAAGAGGCTTTGTGTACGACGACGACGGTGGACCGGCTCTAGTGCGGCGTACGAGGTCGTCGGTGAGGCATATGCGCTGCGGTGGACGAGTGCGCCGATGTAAAGGGGAGGAGCACGAAGGCTGCGGTGCCGTGGAGAAGTCTATTTTACGATGGGGATAGAAAATGGGGAGTATTCAGGTGTACTACTCTGGGTGCCGGGGTGGGATTGGCTTGGTAGGGTGAACCTGAAGTTACGAAAATAACCCCCTACCAAGCGTCATCCGTAGGCCTGTTCCGAAGGCTATGATGGTAACTTCCCACTGCTCGAATCAGGGTCGCGGGAGATTTTCCCGCCGACCTCAAAATTTTGTGACACTAGACTCCCCGTGTGGCGTGTTGAGTGATTCGGCTAAGCAACTAGCGAGTAGTAGTAGTAAACTCTGCATATTAGGTTTGACCAAAGTCAAACTTCCTAAAGTTTGACCAATTTTATAGAAAAATATAAACATTTACCATAACAAATATGTATGATGTGAAAGTACATTCAATAATGAATCTAATGGTATTTATTTGTTATTATATATGTTAATATTTTTTGTTATAAGCTTTCTGAGAGTTTACAAAACTTGACTTTGAACAATGCTAATATGCGGACTTAAATAAAAATAGAGGGAGTACACATTTGTTTTCTTAGTTTGTAGTGAACTAATCATTTGTTGAAATTGTGAAATAAATATATTAGGCTATTGACTTCGAACGTAATGGTCTATACAATTCAATAGTTACAATCATTGTCGAATCCCAAGATGTATACAAGGTCTATAGTACTTCACAACATGCTCAAACTCACATAATCCCTGTCAAATGATTATCTAAATGCATTTCATAGTTATTACTTTGTAGGATGCAACAAAAACAACCATAACTCTACATCAGCCATTATAGAAGCAACATTTTGACATATCCCAATGTGTGAATGAAATGTGCAGAGAGGGCTTTTGAAGATGGAGCAGATACTGTCGGAAAGATTGTATGTATGTGGACGAGAGAGTAGGAGACAAAGCTAACGAGACACAGAGAGAGAGAGATAGAGAGAGAAAGAGAGAGAGGAAGAAGTTAGGTCTGTGAGAAAGATGGAGACATGTAATATACGTGAGATGCATGTGCATTCGGATTTTGTATACGTGGAAGGAGAAGAGACAACATGTTTGATGAGAGAGCTGGAAAAACATGGACGAGAGGGGAAGGATCTCGTGGGTTGAGGGATTGACAATTTTGTGCGGGGGAGAGAGGGATTGGTAATTTTGTGCAAGAGAGAGAGAGAGGGTGGGGGGAGGAGTCAGTCAGCCGTCGTCACATCACCCTGCTTCCAAATCACCCCGCATTCTCTAGTGCAGTGTGGTCGCCGTCTTCGATCTGCTCGATGCCCTCTTTGAAGATTGAGGTGTTGTGCATGTTGGGGTGCAAAGAAGCACAAGCGAGAGTGGTCGCCGTATAACCTTGGATGGGGATGAATTGTGTGCTTGGGTGTGTGTGTGTGTGTGTGTGTGTTGTGCTGCGTGTGTGTGTGTGTATGTCAGATATTGAGAGAAAACAAACCTAAGGAGAGAAATGGGTATTCACGAAGAGATTGTGCGGGCCTTGAGGTGGGCAGGGGCCGGGTGAGGGTGTCAAAATGTGCGTGTTGATGCATGTGTTGCATGCGATCGTGCGAGGGACGGACGAAACGAGAGAGATGGTTGTTGTGTTACGGATGCTCCTCTTTCTATCTCTCTCTCTCTCTTCTCTCTCTCTCTCTCGCTCTCTCACACACACACACGCACACACACACACACACACAAGTAAACTAGAAGACCGTTCTCTCATGTATACACAACGTATCGGCATCTGTCTATGTCTCACTCATGCATGATCATTTGTACATTCACACCTCTCTATGTCTGTATCACACGCACACCGTCTCCACATTGCCCTTCCGCCTCAACACACATATGGACACATACACACATTCTCTCTCAGTCACACACACAAAATTAGTATTAAAAAAAACTAGGGCGCACCTAAAACATCCAAATCCAAATAAACATGAACTGGAGCTAAATTCAAATATATGGAAATATTGTAGCGTCAAAAACTTTCCTAGGAAAAAGAAGTTGAGTAATATTCGAGGATTGTTTTCACACACACAAAAAGGTTCGGTGGATGTCCTTCGAGCGCAACACGGTTCACGCCCTTGCACAGGATTCCGTATCATGGCTGTGCCACTAACTAATAAAAGCGCTGCGTAAGTCTAATGTTTACGTGTACTAGTACGGTTTTCTTTTAAGTTTGACCAACCTTATATAAAACTAAAGTAAGCTCCCACACACGCACTCATCAATATGCCGCTGCCGCCGTTGCGCATGCCGGCACCCGCCTGCTCCGGCCATCAATTTCTCGCCCATCACCACCGTGTCGCCGCCATCCCTGTGCCATGAAGTCGAAGGCTCGCCCTCTCACGTCGTTTGCAGTCCCTCCTCGCGATGCCGCCGCATTGCCAAGCACGCGAGCAACTGGTGGAGCCGTATCTATGCACGCAGCGTATGAAGAGGAGGATGAGCGCGTGCTCCAGCACGCCGGCGAGGAGGAACTAGCATGTCATTGTTGTCTCCGCCCGCGCGGAGGAGGCACGCATGGTGGCTGTTGTGGCGAAAGCCGGTCGCGCGCGCGTCAAGCCCGCAAACCGGGTGCGGATGCAGAATCTACCTTCGAGACCTTGAATGCCACGTGGATCCTACAATCTGAAGGAGCAATTTGGGTCAGTTGACTCATGTGAGCCGTTTGATGCAACATGGATGGCTAGAAGGGCTTCTTCGACCTCTTCTGCCATCTTCTTCCTTCGCTCCATCGAACTTCTTTCACAAATCGAGTGACCCAAATTATACTACTAGTACGAATGTATTAAGTAAAGTAGGAACTGCAAGAAGAACAGTAGTAAGACATAGTACTAGTACTATTGTACGTACTAAAGAGTTCAAATAACAAGAAAGAACATAAACATAGTTCTGTTGGGGCCTCAACACAACACACCCTTGAAGATAAACTAAGTAACTAGTCCGCTTGACACTGCAGTAGAACCAGCATGAGCGACGGCACTGCCACCTACTCGGAGTCCGAATCCACGTCCTCGACTTCGTCCTCGTCCCTCTTCCTCTTCCTCTTTGCCGACGCTTCTTTGCTTGAACTGGACACTGGGCTCTGCTTCTTCATCCAACCCTTGTAGATACTTAAACAAAGGTAGGAATCCATTGCTGCGTACAAGGTGTGATCTTCATCTAATGTCTTCGACTCCCATGCATGATGAAACTCGTGATGAGGTTTCTTCAGTTTAGCGTACGAAGGATCAATCATGGCTGCTGCCAGGGTCAGCATTTAAGGTTGAGAGGAGGACGCCAGGCTTGCCTTCTGGAGATCAAAGGGCTGACCTACAACGAGACCTATCTGACACAGGACATCCCTGTCGTTCTTAAAGCCTACAGTAACGAATTTCACTCTTTTGTCCTTGAGGAAGTTCTTAAAATCCTGGCACTCAACGTCGACATGGCATATGTGGTAGACCAAGCAAACGTTATGTACGAAAACCTGGATCTTGGTGGGCTTCTTCCTCTCTTCGTCCTTTAGATCCTTCTCTCGTCCCAGGACTGTGGTGTACTCAACATCTAGCCCAGCGACCCACTCATCCGTTGAACTATTGAACATGCGTAGGAAGCGAGCAAGCCATGCTTTCACCATCGCGGATCCACGTGTGTAGATGACGATGAACTGATCGCCGGTGATGGCTCTAACCTGGTACTCAGCGGCGACCATGGAGATTTGGGAGGCCATGGATTTTGGAGGAGGGTTAGGAGAAGTTGAACTGTTGTACCCCGCAAAAAAAAACTGGGAGCAAACTAATGTGAAAGGACGGGACGACTGGGAGCAAACTGTTGTAAGGTAGAAGACGGGGACGAGTAGGGTGTGCGAACGGCGTGGGGTTGCTGGCTTGCCCGGTGGATAAACGGCTGCAAGCCCCCAAAGAGTTATCGAGAACTATGTGGGACCCACTAGATGTCATGTCTACTAGACCCATATCGTAGGCCTCATGGTATAGCTTCTGCCTGTTCGCACGCCATGCCGGCGCGTGGATGTAACTTCACTTAATTCTGTCAACCGTCGCGCCTCCCACAACCTTCGCCTCCCTCGCGCGGTCGTGCCCTTTGAGATTTCGACCGGCTATAAATGAGCAAAAATTTTTTGCCTTTTTTTTGAGACAAGCAACTTTTTTTGCCTACTCCGCATGCATGATACTCCCTCTGGTCCTTTTTACTCCCGTCAACTATTTGCAAAGTGTTTGACCAAATTTATATTTTTTTTTGAACACAACCTTATATTAATTAACCAGCCACACCAGTACACTCATTTGATACAATATTCACCACACAAGGCGGTACATTATTTACAAGAATACCATCTAATCTATTGTCAAAGCTATACTTAGCGATTATGTGTGCCACCTTATTGGCCGAACGACTAATCTTTGACAATTGAAGATTGTTGATCAACTTCGAGATGCTCAACGCTTTCATCTTCAGGTCACGGATAGCAGACCTGTCATAGTCTCCCGATGCAAGAGACGCTACCACAAAAGCGCAATTGGTCTCTAAAATTACAGGATTTTGAAGAGAAATACCTATGTAGAGACTGGCAATGCAAGCCCTAAGCTTCGCTTCCTCCATGCTTTGACAGGCATCAATGAAATCCCACGACCAAATTTATACTACAAATATCAATATCTACAATACTGATTATAATGAGTATAAGAACTACATTTTATAATGAGTGTAAAAATATTGATTTGACATCATGAATGTTGATACTCCCTCTGTCTAGGTGAGTAAGTCGTCTTAGGCTGTGCACCATGACCAAGGAGGAGGGGAAAACGAGAGACATTAATGTTTATTTGCTAATTAATAGTATTGCATGCAATGAACTAACCACTTCATGTCATGTTTGATAGTCTCAAGTCATTAAAAGCGTGCACACCCTCATCTCTTATTGGTTGATATGTCAAGAAACAAGAAACGAGGTAGAAGTTAATGCACCGCACCTACGTGCTTTGGGATTATTTGGTTTTCGTAAGATGACTTACACACCTAGATGGAGGGAGTACATTTTTCTACAAGTCTGGTGAAAGTAGAGGTACATTGACTTTAGACAAAACTTAAATGCACACTGCAGACTAGTTCCTCCGTCCAAGTGCGTGCCATGTCCTATCTTGTCATCACAACATGGTTAGCTATTAGAGTACCACTACCTCCCTTCTAGTTTAAAGGGATCGATTCAAAAATTTCACCTACTCTTAGCAAGATAGTAGAGGCGGTGGAATAGTTTTTGAAGTCTGCAAAAGTACTCAACTAGTGCTGTCGTTCTTCACAAAAAATGTGTTTACCAATGCATGCATGAACACTAGTTACTCTAACCCCCCTCTCTTCTTTAATTCTTTGCCACATCAGCATGTTTGCTATTCCCGTGTGCATGATACCAGCTAAGATACCACCATTATGGCCAGCCTTAATCATCGCATGCAATAATTTAGTGCACCTTGAAATATGAACATGTGTGGGGCGTGTATGTTTTTAATGACTTGAGACTATACCTATCCCGGCGTGCAAGATGACTTATTATGCACCGTTCCCCATACTTGCAGGAAGCCCATTCGTCTCCAAATCTTTTCCTCTCCATGTGTGGAAACAATATGCCTGCCAAACTCTCCTTCTCCCTCCGGCGGTCCCACCACTCCACCCCATGTGAAAAAATCTGCATGCATGACTCTCCTACGCCCACGCTCGTCCAATCCGTTGTGACCAGCAATATTTCCACCCCTTCGCTCCCCCGTAATTTACTCCAACAAATATGCCCACGTAGCTGTTACTTAACTGCAGGTGCATTGGGTCACTAACATATGGGCCCAACAGGGGTCTGGCCCACATGTCAGTGACACAACTGGACCTGTAGTTAAGTCAGTGCAGCTCAGTCCATATCTTACGTAGGTGTGCCATTGCTCGCTATAAATACTGCGTTTCCCACGACATTGCTATCTCCTCCCCCTCATGTTCATGTTCATCGCTATCTCCTCCCCCTCCCTCTCATGTCGACCACCATGGTATCGCCCCTCCCAAGCCCTAGGAGCCCCTCGCTGCACTGTGTGGATGGTCATGCGTCGCCGTTCCGTTCCTCGCCGCCACTAGTCGAGGAGGACGCATCCGTGTTCCACTCCTCGCCGCTACGCGACGCATCACCGTTCCGTTCCTCGCTGCCACTAGTCGAGGAGGACGCGTCGGTGTTCCGCTCCTCGCTGCGACGCGACACGTCGCTGTTTCGTTCCTCGCCGCCACTAGTATAGGAGGACGCGTCGGTGTTCCGCTCCTCGCCGCGACGCGTCGAGGTGGATGCGTCGGCGTTCCCAATCTCGCCAGCACGCACGTCGGAGGATGCGTCGGCTCCCCGCTATGAAGAGAACGCCGCGCCGCCCGCCGAGCCCCCCCAGCCTTGAGGAGCTTTAGAAAGAAATGGATGTCGCCTTGTGGGAGGCTTTGCCTCCAGCAGAGCGTGCCAAAATAGAGGCGGAGAAGAAGGCCGAGGAAGAGAAGCGCACCACGGAACAAGCTGCCTGGGAGGCCTATGTCACATCCGAGAGAGTCAGGCAATTGGCTCTTTGGCAGAAGGCTCGTGCGAGGGCCATGAAGGTGGCGGAGGACGCCCGTGCCGACGCCCTGAGTGTAGTAGGACCCAAGCGCCTCGTCTACGCTTGGCGGTACGTGGACTGGGTGCACGCTTCCAGCAAGGAGGAGTACCTGTTGGCGCCGGATCACCACATCAGTGAGATCGCGCTCGCCTGTCGGCAAGCCGCCAATCAGCACCTCGCGAGTTGTGAGGCTGAGGAAGAGGCGTTGTGTCAGCGCGTTGGGAAACGGTCGTGCACCAAGGTAGTCGTGGTGCGCTACAAGCGCTCCTGCGAGCGCCGTGGCTTTTAGGAGGAGTATAATTTTTGTTTCGTAAGGCGATCTCATTAGTTTTGGGATGCAAATGATAAATCCCGAATGTTCAGGAATTTTTAGCGTCCTTAATTATGTATGTAAAAGGGAAAGTTTGGAAACCTTGTGTATTCATACGCATTTTGCAAATACGTGCATATAGCACAAACTTTACTATATACTATCGAACTACACGTCTCTCTCGATATATGCTTGCAGACTGTGCTACTCCCTCCGTCCATGTCAATAAGTCATCTTTGGTTGTGCACCGTGACCAAGAAGGAGGGAAGACGTATACACCTAGACGGAGGGAGTACTACTATTACTTATGTACGTGCAAATGCATGTTTTTTAACATTATGATGCGGTTTTTGTAGAAGTAGAAAAACAACACTAGTGAAGCTTGTGAAACGATTCAATGGAAAACAAATGCAAAAATGCTCATTTGATTGTTTACTTTTAGCTTCCTTCTCTGTGGTTATTTCTCTGTTGTACTTTGTACGGAGTATCTCACTGGTTGGAAAGGCATGCAAATTCCCAAACCGCTTCCTACACCCTGTATCGAATTTTTTGCCTAACAAGTTGTGCCGTGCAATTAGAATTCCAACTTGAGTACTACTACTAGTAGGAGTACCAGGGGCCAGTTCTTTTAGGCTTCTAGATTAGTAATCCCATAACTACTACCTCCGTCCTGGTTTATTGGTCCCCATTGTAATCCGTGTCAAATTTTGATCATAAATTTAAATAATGAAATGTTAGTGCATGTCACATGCACTACTCCATCCGTCTAGGTGAGTAAGTCATCTTAGACTGTGCACCGTGACCAAGGAGGAGGAGAAAACGAGAAGCGTTAATGTTTATTTGCTAATTAATAGTATTGCATGCAATGAACTAAACACTGCATGTCGTGTTTGATATCTCAAGTCATTAAAAGCATGCACACTCTTTATCTCTTATTGGTTGATATGTCAAGAAACAAGAAACGAGGTAGAAGTTAATGCACCACGCCCAAGTGTTTTGGGATTATTTGGTTTTCGTAAGATGACTTACACACCTAGACAGAGGGAGTAACATTTTATCAGTTAATTCTTTGGTCAAAATTTAGCACAAATTACAATGGTGAGGAATAAACCAGGACGGAGTAGTAGTTTAGAAGCCCAAATAAATGAGTGAGGTGCCTTATTGTTACTCTCCACTGTGACTAGTCTTATGGGAAAAGCTGGGGAAGCCGCCAAAAGAACTGGCTCTAGGAGTAGTAGCTAGGGATCGAGTGTGCGAGCTGAACCGGAGAAAGTAAATGCAGAGAGATGAAATGCAAAAAAGACAGAGGGATGTGATGTTTGCTTGTCCGTTTATTTTACCAGGCCACTTATTACTGGGAGTGGTTGGGTTTTGTGATATGATGACTTTACTGCCGCGCCACGAGCGGGGTGAGAGGTGAGACTCCCATGCAGCACCGCCCTCTAGACTTGTACTACATCGGTCGTGCTTTATTAGTCCCCCATTGAATTTGATTGAAGATTTAACTGACAAATGTTAGTGCATGTCAACAAAAACTATATCGTTGGATTCGTATTTGAACATAGTTTTGAATGATATAATTTTAGGTGACATGCATCAGCATTTATCGTACTATATACTCCCTCCGTTCCTAAATATAAGTCTTTGTAAAGATTGCAATATGAACCACATACGGATGTATATAGATGCATTTTGAGTGTAGATTCACTCATTTTGCTCTGTATGTAGTCCATAGTGAAATCTCTACAAAGACTTACATTTAAGAATGGAGGAAGTATAATGTTAGTTCAATTTTTGGTCGTACTAATCTATAGTAGTAAGGTGCCCGTGCGTTGCACCGAAGAGTGATATGCATTGATCGGAGAGTTGTTTATTTTGACAAAGGATGTGGGGGTCATCTCATGTGTAACGGGTATCGATAGGTTTCTTCGGATATTATTTCATCTCTAGAGCTCACAAACATCCGGGTGAAATAGATAAAAAGGTATCTTTTGCAAACAAAAGCGTTCAACTATTCAACCTGCATCCAAAACTTGTGAAGAAATAACACTTATTGTGCTTTGCAAGAAATGATCTTTAAGAATTAGTTTTTGAGTATCGATTGTTATACATGTTGGCTACAGATGACACGGCACTTTCTTATAGTCAACAGTTGGCTATACTATTAAGTAATATTAACCATGCCCTTATACACCTAGACGGAGGGATTAAATCAGGATGACTTGCAAGGGGGCAGATGAGATGTAAGAAATGGTTCATCGTAAGTCTTTCACCAGTACTGTAGTAAAAATTCATACATGGAAGATTATAGACTAAACCATAAACTGATCCACTTTTATTCATGCGCGATACTCCAATAGAGCAAGATCCTGAATGGAAGTCTCCACATGCTTAGACAGCGGATTACATTGAGCGAAGACTAATGATCAACATTTAACTTGATAATGCGTATGTCCAGGTGAACCTCCTTGGAGTCCCCATGCACCGCGTCGGTGGGTAAAGGATGCCATGGGTTTTCCAAGTCCACATTGGCGGGATAGTCCCAGCTCCCCAGAGTCCAAGTCCGTTCGAAGAGGCCGGTGTCGCCTCCCACGTGACTCGGAGGGGTAGTAACACTGACCACGCACCCATACATCAGCCTCATGTCAGTGTTAGCGTCAGCGGCGTCGCCCCTGATGCACATTACAGAGACGGGGCGGCGGCCTGCGCGGGCCTCGCCGGTGCCCACGATCAAGAGGAAGACGCTGCCGTCCTCCTTCAAGACTAGCAGGCGGCAGTGATCCTCCAAAGACTCCGGCATGGTGAATGGGTAGCACGTCTTGTACTTGATGTTCTCCGCCAAGGGCCAGCAGTGACCGCTGCACGCATCCGTGAGGTGATGCACCATGTCCGCCGGTGAGCCACAAAACGATCGGGCACTCATAGCAGTGGACGAAGGGCTCCTTGGAGGCATCGACCAGGCCATCCATGAAACGGGAGTGGCTATAGGGGACGTTGCGCCAGTTGAATATATGAGCAAGTTACTACGAGATATTATCCGAATAAGCACAAAATAAATCATGACGGCTATAACAGAGATGAAACTAATCATGTGGACTAGCATAGTAGTAGGATACAGAGTAGAAACATGAATTCTACAACGATTTCAAACAGGAAGGACAGAAACACATATGGTGCAACGGGAGCAGCACCGTTGGTGTTGAGGTTGTCGCCCATGTTGTTGAGGAAGAGGTTGCCGAGGTCGGGGAAGAAGTCGTCGTCGGTGAAGTCGTGGCTGCCAGCAGTCGCGAGAGTGCGCTCCCCAAATTTCAACAGCGCCCGCCGAATGGAGCGCAGGAGTAGCACACGAAGCAGTAGATGGTGTCCTTACTAGTACTCCCTAGTCTCTATCTATCTATATCTACTCTTATAGAAAACTGAGTTGGTGATGATGGTATGCCTGCCATCTTGTAATATAGACCGTCCGATCTATATTTGACGGATAGAAAGCCAACTATGACAATTTTACAAAAGATACCCGCACCTCTCTCCACATTTATAGAAAAGACCTTGCCTCGTTCATCCTTATCTCCCACAACCTCGTGCTCCTCCCTATATCTCTATCTCTACTACTCTTCTTTGTTTTTTATAACAAATCAAATAGTGCGGCGCCGTCCGCTGCACGTCTGGCTAAACACGCCTCCATGCCTCCATCATCACCAGCTGACTCTTTTATAGGAGTAGGAGTAGAGAAAAAACCGAGTTGGTGATGATGGTGTGCCGTGCAATGCACGTACATCTTGCTATTTTTTTGCATATAAGTCCAAACACGACGTAGACACGGTCTTTGAGCATGTTTCATAGTCGTTCCACGCTCGGGCATCGAAGTTTGTAACTATTTTAGATTAGAATATACTACTCCTCCGGTGCTAGTAGTAGAGCAGAGTCCTACTCTACTACTCTACTCAAGCAAGTTAGGGCATAGTGCTGTAGTTGGTACTATAGGGAGTACCAGTACTGTGATCACTCAAGCAAGTTGTCTGGCATCGATATGACCCTACACTGCTGGTATGTGTCTCATAAGTCAAGCGGCATGCTGTAGTCATCATCACCTGCCCACTTCCCACAGCACATATTCGCTTCTCCATCTTTGTACGCACATAATCTTGTCCAATCTTCCATCCCCGCTAAGGCGGCTCCCCCCCCTCGTCTGAAACCCAAGCACTAACAATGGTAGAACCGAGCAGCGTCCGCCGAAAGAGTGGCTGGAATTCGCTCCCCACAAAGGTAATCAAGCTCATTGTTTCGCGTGTGGACAATCTCAGTACCATGCCGCTCGCCGCGTGCTTGTCGGGGTTGTACCGTTTACTCAAAGCCCTCAGGCCGGAGCTTTTTAAGCCAGCTCCTTGCTTGCTGATGCCGTCGGATCTTTAGAAACGGCGTGTCACGCAGCATAACGATCATAGGGTGGCGAGCATCAACCCCCTTGACTGCAATCCGATCCCCGTCAGCCTCAACTACATTAACGGTATGTACTAGGTCGGCATGAACACGTCTTGGATGGTGCTCATCGACGGTCGCAGCAGCTGGATGCTCATGAAGGTCTACACCCCGCGATTGATCCCCCTTCCGTCGATTAACACTGCACTGCTTTGGCACCGCGGCCCAAAATACTCGGAATCTTACAGTAGCCAACATGATACCAAGTTTGATTTGCTCAAGGTTGTAATCTGCCAAGTGCCCACAAGATCTGCGAATTATAAAGACTTCAGGCTAATTGCATTCTTCAACCGCGGTCTCACCTATCTGACAGGTCACTGCGGTAAGTGGATAAATCTGCACGTCCATCACAAGATCATACATCCTCCATGGTTCTCTGATGCCATTGAACACAAGGGCTTCATTTACGCTGTCGACTCCTTCTATAGTTGGACGTATTGCTGGCTTACTCCACTAATCGCTACAAACGGTTGTTACAGTAGTATGTTACTTTCCTATGATATCATGATGGCTTGCTTATATTACTGTCAACATTTACTGAAAAAATATTCATGCTCATAACATGCTGTTCTTAAGATTGACTAAATCAAGAGCCCTTTTTTATTTGACTCCAACTTGATATGATGTTGTAGGCCACCTGGTGTCCCTACCCTTCCTAATCCCAGAACCTTTAAAAGAAAAACGGCATGACAGTTGCAGGTGGTTCCTGGCTCGATCAGACGACGACGAAAGATTGATGATTGTTCGCACGTACCGGACGTGTTGTTTCACGGAATACAATCACGGTCACTGCAAGGTCTTTGAGCAGGATCCCAGCTTCTCTGGGCCTTCAGGAATTTTTGACTAGAGGCTGGTAAGTAGCCTTGGTACATGCTCTCTATTTGTCGGACAGAATTATCCGATTAACCAGGAGATAACCGACGGCAAGGATCATGATGGGAGCGTGGTTTCGTTCATCAGGCAAAACTGTGTGTACACAGCGTACCATGCGTCTCTGCATGCACCATACCCTGATATGTGCAGCCACGCTTTGTAGACCAAAGTAGGAGAGAGGGTCACAAGTATCAGACTTCGACCTGCTGGCTAGAGTTTCCCCCGTCAGGCACCCATTTGGTTCAAGCCGTTAGCCAATCTCCACAGCTTAATAAATAGTAACGTCTAACTGAGCCAGTTAGTTAGATGCGTACACTTGGTGTAGTAGGATCTTTATTTAGTTTGATGCATACACTTGTTCTTTATTTGGTAGCCCTTTTGTAATGATGGCTGATGTTTGGTTTGGAAGAGAGAGTTGCATCTTCACTCTTCTGGCCTGCTTACTGCTTCTGTTGCACCCCCAGCCCTGGTTGCTGTTGCTGCTGTTTTCAATGTACAGTCAGTAGTATATTTCGTCTGTTGGTTGAATAAATGTGTTGTTAGAATGACAAACACAATGTTTTGGAAGTCGTTGCACGGTTCGATCCTTTAGTGCCCCGGACCGTACGTAGCTCATACTATTTTTCATACGGAACACATTTTCCACTTGTTGATAACATGCAGCCCACTGATGAAGGCCCAATAGAGAAGCCCATAATTAACTGGAAGGGAGGCTCTCACATGAATCCGGCCCAGGTACATGCTCATGGTCCCCTAAACATAAATAAGTAAATAAATAAAGCTAAATGCTCATTCACACGTTGTCACGCCCAATATGCGACCCTATCCAAAAGGAACTCGAAGGTCCCACCAAGGATAGACCCGCATATTGAAACGGTTTTGCAAGGTGGATATCATTACATCAACATTACATAATAGATGGGGATACATACATAAGGCATACAATGCCACACGAATACAACATCATCTTACAGGAGATCAACATCTGACAACCGATGGAACACAAACAGAAACTCAAACGACATCCACCCTGCTAGCCCAGGCTGCCGACCTGGAACCTATCCCCTGATCGAAGAAGAAGCAGAAGACGGAACTCAAAAACAAGCAAGCATCACTCTCGTGTCAAGATCATCGCAACCTGTACCTGCAACTGTTGTTGTAGTAATCTATGGGCCACGAGGACTCAGCAATCCCATTACCATGGGTATCAAGACTAGCAAAGCTTAATGGGTGAAGAAGGGGTAAAGTGATGAGGTTGCAGCAGCGACTAAGCATATATGGTGGCTAACATACGCAAATGAGAGCGAGAAGAGGAGCAAAGGAACGGTCGTCAACTAGTGATGATCAAGAAGTGATCCTGAGCTCCTGCTTATGTCATTCATAACACAGAAACCGTGTTCACTTCCCGGACTCCGCCAAGAAGAGACCATCACGGCTACACACGCGGTTGATGCGTTTTAATTAAGTCAAGTGTCAAGTTATCTACAACCGGACATTAACAAATTCCCATCTGCCACATAACGACGGGCACAACTCTCGAAAGTTTATACCCTGCAGGGGTGTCCCAACTTAGCCCATGATAAGCTCTCGTGATCAACGAAGGATATACCTTCTCCCAGGAAGACCCGATCAGACTCGAAATCCCGGTTTACAAGACATTTTGACAATGGTAAAACAAGACCAGCAAAGCCTCCTGCTGTGCCGACAAATCCCGATAGGAGCTGCACATATCTCGTTCTCAGGGCACACCGGATGAACCAGACGTCGGGTTGGTGTCGGTGTCAAAACCGGCGGATCTCAGGTAGGGGGTCCCGAACTGTGCGTCTAGGCGGATGGTAACAGGAGACAAGGGACACGATGTTTTACCCAGGTTCGGGCCCTCTTGATGGAGGTAAAACCCTACGTCCTGCTTGATTGATATTGATGATGTGGGTATTACAAGAGTAGATCTACCACGAGATCAAGGAGGCTAAACCCTAGAAGCTAGCCTATGGTATGTTTGTTGTTATTGTTGTTGTCCTACGGACTAAAACCATCCGGTTTGTATAGACACCGGAGAGGGCTAGGGTTACACAGAGTCGGTTACAATGGTAGGAGATCTACATATCCGTATCGCCAAGCTTGCCTTCGACGCCAAGGAAAGTCCCATCCGGACAAGGGACGAAGTCTTCAATCTTGTATCTTCATAGTCTTGGAGTCCGGCCAATGATGATAGTTCGGCTATCCGGACACCCCCTAGTCCAGGACTCCCTCAGTAGCCCATGAACCAGGCTTCAATGACAACAAGTCTGGCGTGCATATTGTCTTCGACATTGCAAGGCGGGTTCCTCCTCCGAATAGTTTGTAGAAGATTGTGAACACCAGGATAGTGTCTGGCTCTGCAAAATAAATTCCACATTCCACCGTAGAGAGAATGATATTTACACAAGTTCAATCTGCTGACGTATTTCGTGGCGTGACGTCACACCACAACCAAGCCTTTACTTGAATTGTTTTTATTATACCACCTCAGCGCGTTTAGCGAAGCGGTTTCCTTGGCATGTCTTGTCGAAGCAGAGATCGTGTTCCCCTTATTCCGGGATTCTCATCAATACGGACGTGGGTAACCCAACCGCGCCATTGATTGCGGCGCTTGGGAGAAAAGCGAGTTTTATCAGGCCGGTGGGGACGCATAGTTTCGTCCGCCCATATATAAGGGGATAAGGATCCACCTTTTACCTATGCCTTCTTCCTCCTCTGCTTATCCATCTCCGCGCACTCGAGCTCCAACGCCCAAGTTCGCACATCTCACCTCAACCTCCTCCAACTATGTCCGGAGCGGGAGGCAAGTGGATGGCCTCCTCCGTTACGGAGGGGCACATCAAGAAGCTGCGCAGCGCCGGATATCTGTCCAGCAACATCGTGCATCGGCTCCCCGACGAGGGGCAGCCCATCCCCACCCCCAGGCCCCATGAGAGGGTGGTATTCCTTCCCCATTTCCTCCGCGGACTGGGCTTCCCACTTCACCCCTTTGTCCGGGGGCTCATGTTCTACTACGGCCTGGATTTCCATGATCTGGCCCCGAATTTCATCCTCAACATCTCGGCGTTTATCGTCGTGTGCGAGGCCTTCCTCTGCATCCATCCCCACTTCGGCTTGTGGCTCAAGACCTTCAATGTCAAGCCGAAGGTTGTGAAGGGCAGCCAAGCGGAGTGCGGAGGCGCCATGGTGGGTAAGATACCCAATGTTACCTGGCTCGAGGGCGCCTTCATGGAAACCATCAAGGGGTCGCAATCGGGGTGGTTCTACATCACCGAGCCGCGTGACCCTAAATGGACAGCGACCACCGAATTCAGATCTGGCATCCCCACATGGCTCACCTCTTGGAAAGAGAGTGGCCTGACTTGGGGCGATTCGGAGGAGCTGACCGGACTCCAAGCCTGCATCCAGAAGCTGGTGGACAAGAAGCTCAAGCTTGTCAACGTAGTCCAGGTCATGCTCATCCGCCGGATTCTCCCGTGCCAACAACGGGCCTTTAAATTGTGGGAGTTCGATCCGGCTCAGCACCGAACCTTAAGCTGCCTCTTCGACACTAGGTACGAAGATGCCTGGAAGGTGCCTTTTAAGGGTGCCGAAGCTCCCGCATCCGCTACCGAAGATCGCGGATTCCGCTCGCAGCGCCAGGCTAGTGAGGTAAGCGATTCTACCCTTTACGAGACACTTGTTTTTCATAGTTTGATTCTATGCGGGATCTAAACTCCCTCTCCTTTGACAGGACTGGCTAAAGAAGGCCGAGCAGACTAACTGTCCGGCCCCCTTGCCAGAAGACCCAGCAGACGCCCGTTTAACGGGGCTGCTGGTTTCGGCACCCCATGTGGTGCCGGAGAAGAAGGCCAAGAAGGAGGCTACGGGCACTCGAAAGAGTTCCCGTTTTCAGGTGTCCGATGACTCCAAGGCGGACTCCTCCCCCGAGGACGAGGTGGAGAAGAAAAAGGCCTCTCCCCCAGCGGGGGGAGGGAAGAAAAGGAGGGCCTCCCCAACAAGGGAGGCCGAAGGGTCCAAGAAGGGAAGAACTCTTCCCCCGGACTGTTCTGCCAACACCGGTGACGACAACGAGGATTGGCCTCCAAGGGCAAAGCCCCTGGCGAGATCGTAAGTATCCGGACTCCCGAATGACTTCATGATTTTTCTTTTTGCCACATGGTGTCTTTCTAACACCGCATACAACCCTGCAGTCCGCCCAAGGACGATCTTCCCGCTTCGTCGAGCGGGTCCTTGGGCTCGTCGGATGTGAACAATACTTCACTTCCAACCGCCTCCTCCCCTTGTGACGCTGACGACGCCGAGGTGGGATCCCAGAGAGGGACCCACCCGGAGGAGGAGGACCCGGAGGTGCCACAGGGCGACCTCCCAGACTTCGTGCCGGACTCCGCACCGGAACCTGCACTGGTTCCGGAGTCCGGCGGGCGGCCCCTTCGCAAGAAGGGCAAGACCGTGGTGCCGGCGGCCTCCGTCCAACCGGAGGCGCCGGATAACTTGCTGGAGGCGCTCAACGGCACTTCCATCAAGGAGGAACACCGCACTGTCATGAGTGCGGTGATTCAGAAGGTCCAGCTCGCCAAAAGTGGGCTGACCAAAGCCTGCAGCAGCCTTCTGTCAGCCTTTGAGGTAAGAATATTAATATATGTAAAATAGTACCGTATAGACAGTAGCCCCTGATGCTCGGTTCGGTGTTCGGAAAGAAAAGCCGGACTGAGGATCTAAAAAGATATACGCAGGAGTCTTAATAAATATGTCAATATGGGATTGCAGGCTACGCTGCTGACCTCTGCCGCACTGACTGCGGAGGTCAATGCTTTGAAGCAAAGCCTCGAGCGGTCCGAGAACGAGCTCGGCCGTGCCAAGAAGCAGCTCGAGGACAAGGAAGGTGAGTAACACCTTATTAAAGTTGTACCTTACAGAAAAGGATTTGGTTGCAAGATAAATAACAAGGATAAGGTGGGTACTTTAGGGGCCACGAACGAGGTGGCGACCTTGAAGGAGGCGGTGTCCGCGGCCGAACGTAATGCGGCCATGGAGCGTGCGGAGCGAGAGAAGCATGAGGCGCGGGTGGCGGAGGTACAACAAGAGCTCCAGGCTCTCATGGAAAAGCATGAGGGTTTGGAGCGCGACTCGAAGACTCAAGAGTCCGAGCTTGCATCGGCTCTTGAGAGCGCCAAAGCTGCTAAAGCCGAAGCCCACAAGGCCCTTCAGGAGATCGAGGCGTTGAAGAAAATAGCGGTGGGTAAGGCATTTTTCATGCAAAGCAAGCGTGTGAATGTGAATTACCTGTTACTTACCCGAATTCAGAGCTCTCCAGGAGCGTTCGCAGATCTGCCCCGCAGCGTGTCCGATGCTGCCACTTTCTACAGGGCCGAGGAGGGGAGCTCGACGGAGAAGGTATTCTGGTCTGAGTATGCTGAGGCCGGACATCCGGTGCCCCTTAGCGACCAGCTGAAGCAACTGGTCGAGCCCCATAAGGTGGCCGAACAGGCCATGAAGGGCCTCATAGTTCAGCTATGGCCCAATGAGGCCATGCCTGGGAGCTACTTCGGCCTGGTGCGGCGGCTAGTGGATGCTTGTCCATGGGTTGAGGTCATCAAGCGATCCGCCTGTATTGAAGGTGCCCGTCGGGCCCTTACCCGTGCTAAGGTGCACTGGGGCAAGATGGATGCTGAGAAGCTTGTGACGGATGCGCCACCGCCGGGCAAGGAGTATTGCACGCCCGAGATGTATTACAAGAGTGTCCTAAAGGGTGCCCGCACTATTGCGGGTGAGTGCTCCAATAATGTAATATTTGAGTAGACTCGCATTTTGTTATCCTGTGCGCTGAAAATTTTGTTCATATGCGCTAAGCAACGCTTGTTGATTTAAAATATTACCTTCTATGCGGCTGTTTATCAAATCTGAGAGATGGCAAGTCGTCAGCTTCAGCCCCCATGCCGCGAGTGCTGGGGTGTTCGGGATAAATTTGAGCACTCTTGTTCCCATATTTGGGTCCATCTAGGGAGGCGCTCAACACAACGAACTAGGCAACCGGACTTATAATGCTTGAACACTCTCACTTAGCCATAGAATTCTATAATTTTAAATTTCGGCGAAGCCCCTAGTGATCGGAAGGCCGAGTTCGGGGCGCTATCCATGCCTGGGCCGGACAAAGCCGGTTCCTCGCTCTAAGCGGCATAAGTCTTTAGGGACTCGAAAAAACCTCTCGAACAGCGACTAGCTCTCGCCTCATCGTGACGGTCAGTTTTAGCTTTCTCCACTGAGGCGCTCGCCCAGCTCAACCGGGGTGCAATCGCAGTGGTTCTCCCAGTGCTACCTTAGCCTATAGAACGGAATGTAAGGTACCAAAACATGGGAGCCGGGCAAACCCAACTATTGACCCAAGACATGATTCAGAGCCGATGCATATAATGCTATAAGTTCGGGGTGCCGCACTTGTGAAAGTGTTCGGACTTATCACACCATAATTTGGGGAACTTAAGCCCCTGGTGTATTTAGCCGTACCAAAGTGTATGGATGCGGCATGTCATAAATGAACATATGTATAAGAAAGGAATGCAATTAAAAGCAAAAAGGTGCTGCATTGTTTATTCAAGAAATACTGCCATGAATGCAGAACGATACAAATAGTGCGATAAGAAAGGGATGGGACTATTAAACATGTCCCCCTCCAGGGGTAGGCTGCGGAATGGTGTATAAAATAGATTTAGGGCTCGTAATGGAGACCACCTGGATATTCATCGTAGCCTTTCTCCTTCCCTGGCTGTTGCATCGTGAGTTCGGCCGGTCTAGTGCCGGACAGGGCCTCTGGTGAATAGAGTCCTGTGGTTAAAAAATGAAAAAAAGGAATGACACACTTGGGAGCCCCTGATGTGGTTGAGCCGCATTCTAGGCCTATCGTGGTCGTGCCCCTTCCCCTATGCTCATGGTATCTCCAGAGCGTAATGATGTACGCGAAGGACCAGTCTTGCGGTCTTGCGAGGGCTGGGGTTGGGGCCGCATTGCTACGCGTGCTCGGAACGTGCCAGGTGGTCTTGTTGTAGGTTACTCCGGGCGCGTTTAGCCGTGTCCGGTTGCTTAACGGCTGGACTCGAGAATTGCCTTAAGAGGCTGCATTGTACTTCTGCCGCGAGAGTCGCTGTATGTTCCTCCGTTCAGAGGGAGCGTTCGGTGTTTCCGTTGACCGTTATGACTCCTCGAGGGCCTAGCATCTTGAGCTTGAGGTATGCGTAGTGCGGCACCGCATTGAACTTTGCAAACGTGGTCCGTCCGAGCAGAGCATGATAGCCGCTGCGGAACGGAACTATGTCGAAGATTAACTCCTCGCTTCGGAAGTTATCCGGGGATCTGAAGACCACTTCCAGTGTGACTGAGCCCGTACAATTGGCCTCTACACCTGGTATGACGCCTTTGAAGGTCGTCTTTGTGGGTTTAATCCTTGAGGGGTCTATGCCCATCTTGCCCACTGTGTCCTGGTAAAGCAGGTTCAGGCTGCTGCCGCCGTCCATCAGGACTCTGGTGAGGTGAAATCCATCAACGATTGGGTCTAAAACCAATGCGGCGAATCTGCCGTGGCAGATGCTGGTGGGGTGGTCCCTTCGATCAAAAGTGATCGGGCAGGAGGACCATGGGTTGAACTTCGGGGCGACTGGCTCCATCGTGTATACGTCCCTGAGTGCACGCTTCCGCTCCCTCTTAGGTATGTGGGTTGCGTATATCATATTCACCGTCCGCACTTGTGGGGGGAAACCCTTCTGTCCTCTATTGTTCGGCGGTCGGGTATCTTCTTCATCATCGCTATGCAGCCCCTTGCCATTGTTTTCGGCAATTAGCTTGCCTGCCTGTTTGAATACCCAACAGTCCCTGTTGGTGTGGTTGGCTGCCTTTTTGGGGGTGCCGTGTATCTGGCACGAGTGATCGAGTATTCGGTCCAAATTGGACGGACCCGTAGTAGTTCTTTTGAAGGGCTTTTTCCGCTGACCGGGTTTGGAGCCTCTGAATCCGGCATTGACTACCGTATCCTCATTATTGTCGCCGTTAATGCGGCGTTTGTTCTTGTTGCAATGCGACCTGCCATTGCGGTCCTTGGTATCCGGACTGCCAGAATTTTTGCTGAGGTTGTTGTTGCGGGCTAGCCAGCTGTCCTCTCCCGCGCAGAAGCGGGTCATGAGTGATGTGAGGGCTGCCATGGATTTCGGCTATTCCTGTCCCAGGTGCCGGGCAAGCCACTCGTCGCGGATGTTATGTTTGAAGGCCACGAGGGCCTCCGCATCCAGACAGTCGACGATTTGATTTTCCTTGGTTAAGAACCATGTCCAAAATTGTCTGGCCGATTCGTCTGGCTGTTGAATTATGTGGCTTAGGTCGTCAGTGTCTAGTGGTCGCACATACGTGCCCTGGAAGTTATCAAGGAATGCGGCTTCCAGGTCCTCCCAACACCCAATTGATTCTGCTGGCAAGCTGTTAAGCCAATGCCGAGCTGGTCCTTTAAGCTTGAGTGGGAGGTATTTGATGGCGTGAAGATCGTCACCGCGGGCCATGTGGATATGAAGGAGATAGTCTTTGATCCAAACCGCGGGGACTGTTGTGCCATCATAGGATTCAATATTCACGGGTTTAAACCCTTCGGGGATTTGATGATCCATTACTTCATCTGTGAAGCATAGTGGGTGTGTGGTGCCTCTGTATTGGGCTATATCGCGACCGAGCTCCAACGAGCTTTGTCTACTATGTTCGGCCAGGCCGGACTTACTGTGTCCGGCGCGACGGTTATCATCACGTATCATGGGGCGCCCACGCGATCCGTAGATCGAACTTGATTGTCTTGCCTTATCCTCCAATATATCTCGCAAGTCCGGAGCGTTCCCCTGTGGCCTTGCGCTTTTCGAGCGATGCCGGGGTACGGTTCTAGTGGAGGGCTTAGAGGCCTCTCTGTCATAGCCACGAGGTGGCCGGTCATCCGTATTGTGCTCTGGTGATGCAGGTTTATATGCCTCCTCCTCTAGTCGGGGGAGCAACTTGCGTTTGGGGTAGCTTTTGGAGGGGCGTTCGAGCTCATGCTCTTTGGCCGCAAGGACTTCAGTCCATCTGTCGGCTAGCAGATCCTGATCAGCTCTAAGCTGTTGCTACTTTTTCTTGAGGCTGTTTGCCGTGGCCATAAGCCTGCGTTTAAAACGCTCTTGTTCGACGGGATCCACCGGCACGACAAATTCGTCATCGTCGAGGCTTGCCTCATCTCCGGAGGGAGGCAGGTAATTTTCATCCTCTACCTCTTCGTCTGCCGCTCTCTCATGAGGGCTGGCATCTCCGTCCTCCTGCGCTGAATCTTGCTGGAGGGGGTTGTCTTCGGCACTGTCTGGGGTATTATTATCTCCGGTGTCGGGATCGCCATTCTTGCTGTGGCGGTATTTAGAGCGGCGCCGCTGACGCTAGCGCTTGGGCTGTTTCTTGGAGGGATCTTCCTCCGTTGTTCCTTCGCCATTCCCATCCTTTGGGATATCCACCATGTATATGTCATATGACGAGGTGGCTTTCCAGTGCCCAGTAGGCGCTGGTTCTTGGTCGTCTCCGGCATCATCGTCCATACCGTCGATGTCTTCGGAGTCGAAGTCTAGCATGTCGGTTAGATCGTCAACAGCGGCTACTAAGTGGGTGGTGGGTGGGTCTTGAATTTCTTTGTCGTCCGCATCCCAACCATCCTGACCGCAGTCCGGCCAGGGCTCTCCTGATAACGAGAGATACTTTAGTGAACTCAGGATGTCGCTGAAAGGTGAGTGCTGAAAGATGTCCGCAGCGGTGAACTCCACAATCGGCACCCAATCGGATTCGATTGGAGGGGGCGCGGGAGGTTCGGAGTCCGGCAAGGAGTCCAGCACCTTGGAGTCACGAGCTTCAGAAGGGACAAAGTCAGTATTCGGCTCTATCATCGTAGAGGTTGCTGCCCCCGAGGCGGTGTCTAACCACCCGTCCTCGATCTGCACAGCCGGCTCCGAATCGAGGATTAGAGCGGACTCGTGTGCGGCCTCCAGGGCACTGTCCGGCAGCAGAGTTAAATCGTGCCCATCGTGACAGTGCGGCGCACTCGGTTGTGGCTCAAATCCATTGAAGATCAAGTCTCCGCAGATGTCAGCCGTGAAGTTCAAACTTCCAAATCTGACCTGACAGCCAGGGGCGTAGCTTTCGATCTGCTCCAGATGGCCAAACAAATTGGCACGCAGTGCAAAGCCGTCGAATACGAAGATCTGTCTGGGGAGGAAAGTCTCACCCTGGACTGCGTCGTTGTTGATGATCGAAGGAGCCATCGAGCCTATAGGTGACGACACAGAGGAACTCTCAATGAAAGCACCAATGTCGATGTCAAAACTGGCGGATCTCGGGTAGGGGGTCCTGAACTGTGCGTCTAGGCGCATGGTAACAGGAGACAAGGGACACGATGTTTTACCTAGGTTCGGGCCCTCTTGATGGAGGTAAAACCCTACATCCTGCTTGATTGATATTGATGATGTGGGTATTACAAGAGTAGATCTACCACGAGATCAAGGAGGCTAAACCCTAGAAGCTAGCCTATGGTATGATTGTTGTTATTGTTGTTGTCCTACGGACTAAAACCATCCAGTTTATATAGACACTGGAGAGGGCTAGGGTTACACAGAGTCGGTTACAATGGTAGGAGATCTACATATCCGTATCGCCAAGCTTGCCTTCCACGCTAAGGAAAGTCCCATCCGGACACGGGACAAAGTCTTCAATCTTGTATCTTCATAGTCTTGGAGTCCGACCGATGATGATAGTTCGGCTATCCGGACACCCCCTAGTCCAGGACTCCCTCAGTTGGCATAGACCCTGGTTGCCCAGGGGGCGCCGGACATCGCTCAGTTTGGACCAGCACTTAGAGAAGCACTGGCCCGGGGGGGCTAAAATAAAGATGACCCTCGGGTTGGCCGACCCAAGGGAAAGGTATAGGTGGTGGTGAAGCAAATGGTAAAACCAAGGTTGGGCCTTGCTGGAGGAGTTTTATTCAAAGCGAACTGTCAAGGGGGTCCCATAAATCACCCAACCGCGTAAGGAACGCAAAATCTGGGAACATAACACCGGTATGACAGAAACTAGGGCGGCAAGAGTGGAACAAAACACCAGGCATAAGGCCGAGCCTTCCACCCTTTACCAAGTATATAGATGCATTAATTAAATAAGTGATATTGTGATATCCCAACACAATCCTGTCCACCATGGAGCAATCTTCAACTTCACCTGCAACTAACAACGCTATAAGAGGAGCTGAGCAAAGCGGTAACATAGCCAAGCAACGGTTTGCTAGGAAGGGTGAAAAGGTTAGAGGCTGACATGGCAATTTGGGAGGCTTGATCAACAAGAGATAGGTAGTGCGGCAAAGCGATAGAACGAAGCAACTAGCATAGCAATGATAGTAATGAGATCCAAGGTGACGGTCATCTTGCCTGAAATCCCGCAAAGAAGAAGAACGAGTCCATGAAGAAGACGAACGGGAGTAGTCGAACGAATCCTCACAATCGCAACATTACCGGAACTAAGAAGCAACACCGGAAAAAAACATGGTAAATGCACAAGCATGAACAAGGCATGATGCATAAACAAGTATGATGCATGTCCGGTTTAATGAGGCATGGCATGGCAAAGTGCAACAAACAACACTACAAATTAAGTGGAGCTCAATATGCAACGAGTTGCATATTGACAAAACACCACATTGACATATTTAGTTTAATCTCGTACAAGCTACCAAACAATATTAAATGTTGTTAAACATGGCAAGAGGTGAATCATATGAAAACTACCTATCTAGGCAAGTTTCAATGAGGCCGGAACAACAAACAACAATTCCGAAAAATCCCCATGTGCATAATTTGAGTTTGGTACTGTTCTGCCCTAAACCATATTATAAGGTTGTTAAACAGGAAAATAAAGTGCACCAAGTTAAACTAGGCATTTTTCCACCCCATTTACATATAAAGTTTATTAAAATTGGAGCTACGGCTATTTAGTTATGAAATAAATCATTTTAACATGGCATTTGAGCAAATTTAAACAAACAGCATTTTAAACATTTCAAACATGGTTGAAAGTGGAATATTATGAAACTAGATAAAAATCTAATCATTTTACATATATAAATTATTTACATATGATGCACCACTTGTGAGTTATTAAATGCATGAACTCTACAGACTTATCTATAAAACATTAATTCCTGGTTAATAGACAAAATCGCGGAGCCTAAAAACAATAGACTCTGGGCCGAATCTGGACAGATGCCCAATAGAGGAAAAAGGCCGGGGCTGCTCACCAGGCCACTTGGGCTGGCTGGAGGCGGAGGACGAGGCCCACGCGCGAAGCGGAAGGGCGCGAGGCGATGCAGGGCACGGGAAAAGTCCACGCGTAGGCGTTGACGAGTAAACGAGGCGGATCAGGCGCGTCTTGTCCTCCTGCTCGAAGCAGAGGAGGACGAGGGACTTGGCGAGGCGACGGCTTGGCGTCGCACTCTGATGATGTTGGGGCTCCGGATGGAGGGAAGATAAGGTAGGGGAGCAGCGCGGCTGCCGGCAGGGACGAACGGGCGACGACGCGCACGACAAGGACGCGACGGGGTTCCTGATTCAGAGAGAGAGAGAGATGTGAGAGGAGGGACTAGAAAGCAAGGGAGGGGAAGGAGAGAGCGACGCGGAACCTGAGGTGCAGGGCGAGGCGAGCTCGAGCAGATCCGGCGTGTGGTGCTGCTCGGAGGTCACCGGATGAAGCAGGACGACGACGGCGGCGGCATGGAGCTTGGGCGAGCTCCTGCTCGTTCCTGGGAAGGAGAGAGAGAGAGGGCCACCATGAGAGAGAAGGGGAAAACAAGAGGAGGAGAGGAGCGAGACGAGGCCAGTGGCATGACCTGTTGCTGCTGCTCGCCTACGGGACGACGGCGATGGCGGAGCAAGGCGAGGGCGACGAGGGCCTGAAGCTGGACGTGAAACGGGGCGGCGCACGAAGCCAACCGAGGAGGCTGTCCATGGAGGCGCTGCGAAGAAATCAGAGAGAGAAAGCAGCATGAGAGAGAGAGAACCAGGAGCAGGAGGGAAAAGGAGCAGGGCTCTCGGGGCACTCATTTGCTGGCGGTGCTCGTCGGCGGAGGGAGCTCCGGTGGTCGGCCGGTGCGAGGGAGACGAGGTGAGGAGGAGGCACTCGGAATAGGAGCTGGCTGCGGTTGGAGCGGGAGACGAGGAGAGCCGAGGAGAAGGGGATCTGGGAGGATCCCGAGGTGGGGTTTGAGTGTGGCGGCGGTGAGGAGGAAGGATGGGACATGTCTCCTTGATTTTTAGGGTTGCCCCGCTTATATACATTGGTGGATTAGGTTAGGGGATATTTGGTCCCTCCGATATTAATCGGACGGTCCGAAATACTAGGTTGGGAAATCGAAATAAGAAAACGGAGATGTTTTAGGGATGTTGGGGGATGATCCGGACCCATCGGTGATGACTGAGCGGGTCGGGTTCGGGGCAGTTTCAGACACGCGCAAAGGGGTCGTGGTTGCGTAGAGAGACAAGGCGATCGTGTGCAAGAGTGTGGTTTGGCTCGGAGGGGTCAGCGAAGATAATGGAGAGAAGCGGCAACTAAACACGGGTGCGAGTTTTATGAAAACATGCGGATGCAATGCACATGATGCCATGAGATGAAATGCATGACATGAACAAAATGCAAAACAAAAGACAAAACCCAACCACGAAGGAAATATCATATCGCATCTCCGGAAAAGGCCAGAGTTGGAGTTACGAATATGGAAAGTTGTATCCGGGGCGTTAGAACACTCCACCACTACGAGAGGATCTTGTCCCGAGATCTAGGATGGCACCGGAGGGAAAAGGAAGAGGAAGATAAGAGGTAAACTAAGTTGCTTCTTTGACGAATGAGTGAAACCACGAACCTTGAGAGGTTGAGCAATTTAAAAGAAAGAGTACAACATAGATGAACGAGATTGCAAACAATCCGGTAGAAAAGAGGAACAAGGATTATTACAAGAACTTGAAGGTTGAAAGACATGGAAATAAGAGCTTCACGAAAGAAAAGAATATGACCACCTCGGTATAATGAGATAGCCAAGGAACAAGAATGACATAATTTGGACAACACTCCGGTAGAAAAGAGAAGAAAACTTGATGAGATGAAAAGATATTGAAGAGATGATACAACACTCCGGTTAAATGGATAAGCAAGAAAAGAACGCGATCCTCACAAAATGAGGTGATGGGTGAAGAGCACAACATCACAATGCCTCCGTAACGAAAGAATAGAAGTTAGATCGTTGGGATAAAGGGACGGAGAAGAAAATGACAACTTCTGCCACAAATGAGCTTGGAAAGCACCCTTCCAAGAAGGTTATAACGGAGCTGTTTGAAAACCAACAACGAAAAGAATAAGCTTGTAGTGGGCTTATGGAAACATCTCAACACTTGAGGTGAAATTCTGCCACTAACGAAAACAATTGCTTGTTTGAGATCAAAGAAGAGATGAAAACTTCTTTCGCCGAGAGGATAGGAGAAAACTTGGATCATTGATAGCACCATAATTAGCAATATTCCTTAGGGAAGGCTTTAGGTGAAATATATCCCAAGATAACTCCAACAAAGAGATTGATGGATTTAAAATACCTCATTCTTGACAACATGTGAATCGCGGAACCTGAATGGAAATTGCCAAGAATGATATAACACCACCTCAAAAGCTAAGGTAGAAAGAATTGCACTTCGAAATGCAAGAAGAAGAATACTTGAACGCCTCAAAACAAAACATGTGTTGAGCACCATGTTTAATTTTGAGTATAGCTTGGCGGGTCATAACTTTGAGAGAAAACTTGAGGAACAATTGAAGAATGAAAGAATCCTTGACGAACCACCATGTAGATCCTCCATGAAGAACTCCGGTAATAAAAGGATGATAGAAAGAAAGAGAAGTTGAAAACACAAGGTGAAGCCTTGCAATGATTTTGATGGAATTTCGCGACGAGATAAAGCGGAAAACTTGGAACTCCGGAAAAGAAAAAGATGAAACACTAGAACCGAGAATTACTTCATCAGGAACAATCTCCGAAAGAAAAGAATTGAATCACCTCGAGGAAATAAGAATAAGATTTATTGCATGCTTATCCTTCATCAAATTAAATTGATGACAAGCAATGGATTTGGCATACTACTTATTCTCATTGAAAAATGATTACAGATAGAGATATAGCACAAACTTCAGAAGGTATTGATGGAACCACCGGTGGGATTAAAAAGAACGAATGAATTGATATGGTAACAAAGGAAGTGAAATCTTGAACGAACCACCATAAAAAAATTGCAAAAGAGAGTAGCAAGGGCACAATTCAACAGAAAGAATTTGAAAACGAATGAAGATACTTGAAGGGATTTAGATACATGAGAACGAAGAGGACATGAACTGATTAGAGGATATTTGAACGATTCATCGGTAAGATTTGGAGAACGATAGCTACACGCTGAGAATGAAGAATTATGACCTGATGGCCTTCGGAGGAAAGAAATGGAAACAACTCAAGAAATGCTCCGGATGGTAAAAAAAGAATTGTCACAATTGAAAACACTTATGAGAGGATGGCATCAAGCTTGAACTACGCATCTTTGGAAGAACGGGTAAGGATTTAAGAGGAACTCTTCTTCGGTCTTCACATGCTGAGAATGACGACGAGAAACACCACGATGAATTGTTGAGATACTCCGGGAGAATGAAAAACAAAGAGGTTGAGCCAACAATAAACAATAATTTGAAATCGATCTTGGAAAACATTTGATTGATGGAATCCATTCTTACGTCAAACTTCGAAAGACTTTGGAAATCGCTCCGGATAAATTAGAAGAGTCAGGTAAGATCCTGGGGAAAGACCTGTGGGTTAGGGCCCACTCGAAAAAACATCGTTGAATGATTGTTTGAAATAAAGATTGCACTGGTAGAATTAAATGGCTTGAATGAGATAACAATCTCGAGATATCTTGAACGGGTTGAGAATGGAAACACAAGTCTTGTGAGATATCTTCAGCACTCCAGAACAAATGAATAGGAAGAAGTGAATGAATAAGAGGTGCATCTGGATGAGAAAGCATTAGAAACGAGGAAAGGAATATGATGAATATCGAAAGTTTGAATTGGATCCACCGGAGAAGAAACAACAATGAAGGATGATGAACTTTAAACTATTGAGCATCTTCATGGGAAATCACCGGATAAGAACATTGATTGAAAAGAATGAAGAGACTTCCCACAAATAAAAGGATGCATGATTAAGAAATCTGAGTCCTTGAAGAAAAAGGGTGGGAGGGCGGGAAAACAAAGGCAACTTGGGGATGGATGAAACAAACACCATTGAGAAAACTTAGAATTGATCTCGCAAATATTGAAATGACGGATCCACTTGAAGAGAAGCACACTGGTTGGAAAAGAATTAACATGACGACCTCTATGATCACGAAGGATTAGTACTCCCATAGAAATATGAGAACACCGCTTGAAAGGTATGGAATCAACACTTGACATTGAAGCAACTCAAATACCACAACTCAAAACAAAACAAAAGATTTGGCTTGCAGAATAAGCCGGAACAAATACATATGATAGAGATTGACCCAATCCCGTATCATGCATTTGTCGGAAAGATATTCTAGGAGCTACTTGAATTCCCACCTATAAACTCCCGAAACTTTCTGGTTATGCAATCTAGTGTTGGGGATACAGGGGAAGCAATATATCTCACCCAAACTAACAATCCCTACATCCAGCTGTATCCATCCGTCAACACATAACCAAGAAAACTCCGGAAATCGTGTACCTCAACCTTTGAAAAGCATCCATTATACGAGTTATTGCAATACTCCCGAACTCCCCAGTACTGGGTGGCATCGAGGTTATCTCACCAACAACTGCATAAAAGAGATTTTCGATGTCGGACAAACTCAGGTATTCCAGAACTGCAACGATAAAATTATGACGACAACACCTCGGAGCTCAACTCCCCGGGACACTGCCACAACCCCTAAATGTCAGGAGGCACCAAGAACAATGTTCTCGTCACAAAACCATCGGAACGATTCCAAGATACCCACATGATCCTAATTTTTTTAGTGAAATTTAAGGAGAGGAAAGACAAAACATCTACGTCAGGAGTCCTCACCAGAGCGACGAATGGGGCTGAGGAGTAAAAAGAATCCTACTCTCCGATATATATAATCCTAAGACTCAAAATAGTTTTCTTCAAGACTCAACAACGGCCAACAAACAAGGGGGCTCCTATGGTCGGTCGAGGCTCTGATACCAACTTGTCACGCCCAATATGCGACCCTATCCAAAAGGAACTCGAAGGTCCCACCAAGGATAGACCCGCATATTGAAACGCTTTTGCAAGGTGGATATCATTACATCAACATTACATAATAGATGGGGATACATACATAAGGCATACAATGCCACACGAATACAACATCATCTTACAAGAGATCAAAATCCGACTACGGATGGAACACAAACAGAAACTCAAACGACATCCACCCTGCTAGCCCAGGCTGCCGACCTGGAACCTATCCCCTGATCGAAGAAGAAGAAGAAGACGGAACTCCAAAACAACCAAGCATCGCTCTCGCGTCAAGATCATCGCAACCTGTACCTGCAACTGTTGTTGTAGTAATCTGTGAGCCACGAGGACTCAGCAATCCCATTACCATGGGTATCAAGACTAGCAAAGCTTAATGGGTGAAGAAGGGGTAAAGTGATGAGGTTGCAGCAGCGACTAAGCATATATGGTGGCTAACATACGCAAATGAGAGCGAGAAGAGGAGCAAAGGAACGGTCGTCAACTAGTGATGATCAAGAAGTGATCCTGAGCTCCTGCTTACGTCATTCATAACACAGAAACCGTGTTCACTTCCCGGACTCCGCCGAGAAGAGACCATCACGGCTACACACGCGGTTGATGCGTTTTAATTAAGTCAAGTGTCAAGTTATCTACAACCGGACATTAACAATTTCCCATCTGCCACATAACCGCGGGCACGGCTCTCGAAAGTTTATACCCTGCAGGGGTGTCCCAACTTAGCCCATGATAAGCTCTCGCGATCAACGAAGGATATACCTTCTCCCAGGAAGACCCGATCAGACTCGGAATCCCGGTTAACAAGACATTTCGACAATGGTAAAACAAGACCAACAAAGCCTCCCGTTGTGCCGACAAATCCCGATAGGAGCTGCACATATCTCGTTCTCGGGGCACACCGGATGAGCCAGACATCGCTCGGTTTGGACCAGCACTTAGAGAAGCACTGGCCCGGGGGGGCTAAAATAAAGATGACCCTCGGGTTGGACGACCCAAGGGAAAGGTATAGGTGGTGGTGAAGCAAATGGTAAAACCAAGGTTGGGCCTTGCTGGAGGAGTTTTATTCAAAGCGAACTGTCAAGGGGGTCCCATAAATCACCCAACCGCGTAAGGAACGCAAAATCCGGGAACATAACACCGGTATGACGGAAACTAGGGCGGCAAGAGTGGAACAAAACACCAGGCATAAGGCCGAGCCGTCCACCCTTTACCAAGTATATAGATGCATTAATTAAATAAGAGATATTGTGATATCCCAACATAATCCTGTCCACCATGGAGCAATCTTCAACTTCACCTGCAACTAACAACGCTATAAGAGGGGCTGAGCAAAGCGGTAACATGGCCAAGCAACGGTTTGCTAGGAAGGGTGAAAAGGTTAGAGGCTGACATGGCAATTTGGGAGGCTTGATCAACAAGAGATAGGTAGCGCGGCAAAGCAATAGAACGAAGCAACTAGCATAGCAATGATAGTAATGAGATCCAAGGTGACGGTCATCTTGCCTGAAATCCCGCAAAGAAGAAGAACGAGTCCATGAAGAAGACGAACGGGAGTAGTCGAACGAATCCTCACAATCGCAACATTACCGGAACTAAGAAGCAACACCGGAAAAAAACAAACAACATGGTAAATGCACAAGCATGAGCAAGGCATGATGCATAAACAAGTATGATGCATGTCCGGTTTAATGAGGCATGGCATGGCAAAGTGCAACAAACAACACTACAAATTAAGTGGAGCTCAATATGCAACGAGTTGCATATTGACAAAACACCACATTGACATATTTACTTTAATCTCGTATAAGCTACCAAACAATATTAAATGTTGTTAAATATGTCAAGAGGTGAAGCATATGAAAACTACCTATCTAGGCAAGTTTAAATGAGGCCGGAACAACAAACAACAATTCCGAAAAATCCCCATGTGCATAATTTGAGTTTGGTACTGTTCTTCCCTTAACCATATTATAAGGTTGTTAAATAGGAAAATAAAGTGCACCAAGTGAAACTAGGCATTTTTCCACCCCATTTACATATAAAGTTTATTAAAATTGGAGCTACGGTTATTTAGTTATGAAATAAATCATTTTAACATGGCATTTGAGCAAATTTAAATAAACAACATTTTAAACATTTCATACATGGTTGAAAGTGGAATATTATGAAACTAGATAAAAATCTAAGCATTTTACATATATAAATTATTTACATATGATGCACCACTTGTGAGTTATTAAATGCATGAATTCTAGGGACTTATCTGTAAAACATTAATTCCTAGTTAATAGACAAAATCGCAGAGCCTAAAAAAATAGACTCTGGGCTGAATCTGGACGGATGACCAACAGAGGAAAAAGGCCGGGGCTGCTCACCAGGCCACTTGGGCCGGCTGGAGGCTGAGGACAAGGCCGACGCGCGAAGCGGAAGGGCGCGAGGCGATGCAGGGCACGGGAAAAGTCCACGCGTAGGCGTTGACGAGTAAACGAGGCAGATCGGGCGCGTCTTGTCCTCCTGCTCGAATCAGAGGAGGACGAGGGACTTGGTGGGGCGACGACTTGGCGTCGCACTCTGACGACGGCGGGGCTCCGAATGGAGGGAAGACGAGGAAGGGGAGCAGCGTGGCTGCCGGCAGGAATGAACGGGCGACGACGCGCACGACAAGGATGCGACGGGGTTCCTGATTCAGAGAGAGAGATGTGAGAGGAGGGACTAGAAAGCAGGGTAGGGGAAGGAGAGAGCGATGCGGGACCTGAGGGGCAGGGCGAGGCGAGCTCGAGCAGATCCGGCGTGTGGCGCTGCTCGGAGGTCACCGGATGAAGCAGGACGACGGCGGCGGTGGCATGGAGCTTGGGCGAGCTCCTGCTCGTTCCTGGGAAGGAGAGAGAGAGGGCCACCATGAGAGAGAGAGGGGGGGGAACAGGAGGAGGAGAGGAGCGGGACAAGGCCAGTGGCATGACCTGTTGCTGCTGCTC
Source organism: Triticum aestivum (assembly GCF_018294505.1). Lineage (NCBI taxonomy): Eukaryota > Viridiplantae > Streptophyta > Magnoliopsida > Poales > Poaceae > Triticum > Triticum aestivum. Next base: position 308,476,580 of record NC_057807.1, on the reverse strand, counting down.
GCCCGCGGGATGACGGCGATGGCGGAGCAAGGCGAGGGCGACAAGTGCCTGAAGCTGGAGGTCAAACGGGGCGGCGCATGAAGCCAACCGAGGAGGATATCCATGGAGGCGCTGCGAAGAAATCAGAGAGAGAAAGCAGCGTGAGAGAGAGAGAACCAGGAGTAGGAGGGAAAAGGAGCAGGGCTCTCTGGGCACTCATTTGCTGGCGGTGCTCGTCGGCGGAGGGAGCTCCGGTGGTCGGCCGACGCGAGGGAGACGAGGTGGGGAGGAGGCGCTCGGAACAGGAGCTGGCTGCGGTTGGAGCGGGAGAGGAGGAGAGCCGAGGAGAAGGGGATCTGGGAGGATCCCGAGGTGGGGTTTGAGTGTGGCGGCGGTGAGGAGGAAGGATGGGACAGGTCTCCTTGATTTTTAGGGTTGCCCCGCTTATATACCTAGGTGGATTAGGTTAGGGGATATTTGGTCCCTCTGATATTAATAGGACGGTCCGAATTACTAGTTGGGAAATCCAAATAAGAAAACGGAGATGTTTTAGGGATGTTGGGGGATGATCCGGACCCATCGGTGATGACTGAGCGGGTCGTGTTCGGGGCAGTTTCGGACACGCGCAAAAGGGTCGTGGTTGCGTAGAGAGACAAGGCGATCGTGTGCAAGAGTGTGGTTTGGCTCGGAGCAGTCAGCGAAGATAATGGAGAGAAGCGGCAACTAAACACGGGTGCGAGTTTTATGAAAACATGCGGATGCAATGCACATGATGCCATGAGATGAAATGCATGACATGAACAAAATGCAAAACAAAAGACAAAACCCAACAATGAAGGAAATATCATATCGCATCTCCGGAAAAGGCAAGAGTTGGAGTTACGAATATGGAAAGTTGTATCCGGGGCATTACACCAGTTCTTTGGGAAAATAGGTAGCCCAATATTTCTTTTTGAAGAATACCCAAGCTAGGCCTATTTGTTTTCTCCGAATTACTGGGCTGCAAATCTTTCAAGACGAGGAGGGATGCATTCCGTTATGGCCAAAGAGTATGGTCAATGTCTATTAAAAGTAATATCAAAAGGGGTTGAAAATTCCAAAAAAATTATAGCAAATGGGATATTAGTTTCTTTTTTTGTTTTTGTTCTTCAGTGATATCTTATACGTATTTCATTGGATTTAACATGACATAGTACTAATTTATTTTTAAATTTGTTTTAGTATGGCTATTAATTTTTGGATTAAGAATATTTCTTTCCCCAGCAAAAACTTGTGAATTTTCAAACTTTCCCACATATTTATTTAATTTTTTGACCCTGGTACTGACCAGAAAATGGCCAGCAATTCTAAAAATGGAAAACGGGCTGCAATAAATTCCATATGAATTAGAAAATGAGTAAAAATTACAAAAATAATAGCAAATGGGCTATACATGCCACAGATTTCGAGGCTGACTTGTTTACGCAAGGCTTTGTCAATGAACACACGATTCTAGCAGCAGTGACTGCTGGATGTCCATCCAACGGCCGACGTGCTTCTTCAATATCTGATCTTCCTGCTCCAGCAGCCTAAACTAGCGCCGGCGGGACTGCCTGCTCCCTCCTCTTGTGGCCCGCTGTGATGCCGCGCAGGCTTCCCCAGCCCACCCTACTCCATCTGCTAGCCTGGCCGCATGCAATCAACTGCCTCCTTATTATGCGAAAAAATGATTCCTCCCACTGACATCTGGGGCGCACCGGTTGGGAGGCTGACCTATGGGCCTACTAAGTTGACGCGTATGCAGGGCTTGTCAACTTAGTCAACAAACGATTCTAGCAGCAGTAACCGTTGGATTTGAATCGAACGGTCCTGCTGCTTCTTCAATCGCTGCTCTTCTTGCACCAGCCGCCCAAACCAGCGTCTGGGAGACCGCCTGCTCCTGCCTCCAGTGGCTGGCTGTGCTGCCATTGATGCCTCATCGCCCCCTACAACTCCCACCGCTAGCCAGGCCCTGCGGCGATGACAACCTCACACCGCAGCCGAACCAGTGAACCCTCGTACTGCTCTCCGCGTGGGCATCCACAGCCGCGTCTTCCCCGGCTCCGCGTCGTCCCCTGCCTAGGCCTCACCGTCGTCCACCGCCTTGGTGCTCTCGACGCGGCGTGGTCAATGTGGTCAACTACATTCCATCGGAAGAGTACTGTACGTGGAGAGGCTAACACCTGGGTCCACGGCCACAGTCCAGTTTTTTTGTGATTTGCCAAGTAAGTTGCTTTGTCAGGCCTGTTGGGCTACAAATCTTTCAAGACGAGGAGAGCTTTCATTCGGCTGGCCGAGAGAATGGCCCATCAGTAATGAGAAATGGGTTGTACATTTTTAAAACACATCAAACCGGCAATTAGTTTCAAATATCTTTTTTTTTCATTTCAAGATTTTAAATTACATTAATTTTATGCGTGGAGAATTTGTTGGATTTTATATTGATATACATTTATTTTTAGAATCAGTTTGAATATGAGTCGAAATTTTGGGATTAAAAACAGTTCGGACCGCACCGAAATATGCAAAATTTCGTATAATTTTTTAACCGTGGCCACAATATGGGTTTTAATGCTAACAAAAAGAATATGGGCTCCAAACCTTAAGAATTAGCAAATGGGCTGTAAATTATTAAAAATAATGGCAGATGGGTTGTATGCTGTTTTCCACATATTTGAGGCTTTCCTAAAAAAAGGTTGACGCACAAGCAGTGACTGTTGGATGTCCATCCAACGGCCGTCATGCTTCTTCAATCTCTGCTCTTCCTGCTCCAGCCGCTCAAACAAGCGCCGGTGGGACTGCGTGCTCCCTCCTCCCCGTGGCCGGCTGTGCTGTCGCGCAGGCCTCACCGCCCCACCATACTCCCATCGCTAGCCTAGCCATCCCTCTACTCACCCACACTTGCTGATATTCTCTGGCGACGGCAGACGAACTAGTAAACCCTCATACAGTCGTACTCCCCTCCGCGTGAGAAACAACTGCCGAGTCTTCCCTGCCTCCGTGTCGTTCCCTTCCTAGGCCTCACTGTCGTCCACCGCCCTGGTGCTCTCGGCGCGGCCTAGTCAACGTGGTCAACGACCAACATGCATCAGAAGTGGACTGTACGTGGAGAGGCCGACAGCTAGGTCCACGGCCGCACGCAAGGAAATGCCTCCTTATTACGCGCAAAATAATGATTCCTCCACCTGACATCAGGGACCCACCGATAGGGCCTCTATATTTTGTGGAAAAAAAACGTTACTGCCGCTGACAGTTCGGACCCAGCAGCTATATCTTCGCACGCAAGGAAGTGCCTCCTTATTACGCACAAAAAAATGAATACTCCCCCTGTTAGGTGGGACCCAGTATAGTGGCAGGCTGACTTGTGGGCCTACTAAGTTGACGGGGACGGAGGGCTTTGTCAACTTAGTCAATATGCACGATTCTAGCTCCAGTGACCGTACGATGTCCATCCAACGGCCGTAGTGCTTCTTCAACCTCTGGTCTTCTTGCTCCAGCCGCCCAAACCAGCGCCAGTCGTGCCTCGTGCTCCTGCCTCCCATGGCCGGCTACGATGCGACGGAGGCCTCACCGCCCCCTACTACTCCCACCGCTAGCCAGGCCATCCCTCTACTCACCCACACCCCCTGTTATTCTGCAGCGACGACAGCCTCACACCACGGCGAACCAGTGAACCCTCGTACTCCTCTACGTGTGGGCATCCACTGCTGCGTCTTCCCCAGCTCCGTGTCGCCCCCTTCCTAGGCCTCGCCATCGTCCACCGCCCTGGTGCTCTCAGCGCGGCGTGGTCAACGTGGTTAAGGAACGGCTTCCATCGAATGTGGACTGTACGTGGAGAGGCTGACCGCTGGGCCCACGGCCGCAGCAAGGAAGTGCCTCCTTATTACGCACAAAATAGTTATTCCTCCACCTGAAAGCAGGGACCCACCGGACGGGCCACCGTATTTTGTGAAAAAAAATATTTCCCCCTGACTGCTGGGACCCACCAGCTACACCTTCGCACGCAAGGAAGTGCGTACGGGCAAAAAAACAAAAATGATTCACCCTCCTGACTGCTGGGACCCACCAGCTACATATTCGTAGGCAAGGAAGTGCCTGACAGTCGGGATCCACCTGGTCGAAGCATACGTAGCGTTGTCATTCTGGTTGCGAATGTGTACGTACATATTGGTCGTTGTAGAGGCATGCACGTGTCGTAGTAGAGGCGCGCACATAGCATGTACACGTACGTACAGCTGCAAGGCTGCAAGAAAGAAAATACAGCCACGTACATACATACGGGCAGGGTCTCGAACGCCTACTCGTGCATACTTACGGCCAGGGCTCGTGTACATGGCTGGGTCAAAATGGAGAAACAACATCGTCGTCGTGTTCATGGGGAGCCAACTGGCTATGCATCATCGTGTTCATCGGGAGGGCTTGGACGGAACAGGCGATGGATACGAGGCCTGGCGTACCGCAGAACGGAGGAAATGGCCTTGTGTTCGACCGGCCACGTTCGAAATGTGATCCTGTTCATCGGGAGGGGTCTGGCGTACCACAAAACGGAGGAAACGGACCTCCTACGGTCGAAACAGGGGTCCTGTTGATCAGGAGGGGTGTGGCGTACCGCAAAACGGATGAAACAGACCTCCTACGGTCGAAACGGGGGTCCTGTTGATCGCGAGGGGTGTGGCGTACCGCAAAACGGACGAAACGGACTTGTGTTGGAGCGCTACCGTCGAAACGGGGTCCTGTTCATCGGGAGGGGTGTGGCGTACCACAAAACGGGAGTCCACGGGATACTGTTCATCTCCACCGTCGACCTCCTCCAGCCTCCACGGGCTCCTGTTCATCCATCCTCCACCGTGCGCCACTCCATCGGTTACTGTTCAACCACCCCTCCACGGGCACCTCTCCACCGTGTACTGTTCATCCAGCCCTCCACACCACGGGGTCCTGTTCAT
>NC_057807.1:306468759-306469327 GCF_018294505.1 Triticum aestivum | reverse complement strand
AGAGAGAGAGAGAGAGAGGAAAAGAGGAGGGGAGAGAGGGGTCGTTTGTGTCCATAAGTGGCATATAGATAGGGAGACAATGTCGATGTTGTTCAAAATTGGCCTATGTACGGAGAAGCAAGGGAAGCGAGTCACCGTGAGTGTGATAGGGACTTCATGAGAGATCTAGAATAGATGGTGTAGAGAACAACGTGCGAGATTGAGAACGATGATACATTAGGGAGCTATGGAAAGAGTCATGGCATATATGTATACAGGGAAGGAGCTGGGGCGGGTCCGCATGTGGGAGAGATAGAAAGAGGAGAGTGGTGCACAAGGAGACAAAGTGTGCTTGTTTGCAGTGGGGGTGGTGTGTGAGGTGAGTGTGCGAGAACCACATAACTAGGGAGATAGACATTTGGGGCGACGTTTTGTGTGTATGAGAAAGATACACTCTACATAGTGCGTGTGCTTGGGAAAGAGAGATGCCTAGAGACCTGGAGAGTGGGGGAAGAGATGTGTGCATGCCCGTGAGACAAAGTGATAAGAGACCTATATTGGGGTCCGGACTTTAGAAGAGAGGAGGGTG
>NC_057807.1:306398923-306468283 GCF_018294505.1 Triticum aestivum | reverse complement strand
AGTTAGGTGTCTATATTTGACGGACTTTACCGTAATTGAGATATATATGGTCAATAGTGTGTGCACTCGTGGTTGATCAATTTGTTTCACAGTTTGGACTATGAGATAATGGTACTTTTGAACATGCGTGATATACCTTGATGTACCAGAATTACAAACCTAAGATTGGAAATTTGGAATTCGACTCCATCATTAGCTTTTGTAATTCATTTAAACGGAGGTACATTTTTTAAGCCGGGATTTCGTGATTTCAAATTCATATATGAAACCTAGAGATATACACATACGGGCATGTTCAAATTTTATAATCATCCACTTTATTCATACACACACACATTTTTTGCTTTTGTCAACATATTTAGGAAAAACACATTTGGAATTTCATTTGACTTGGACCGCATGATGGTATTTACTTGTACTAGCTCAATGATCCATATTTGAATTGAATGGACAATCTAAGTTTCGAGTTAGAGACATTGATTTTCAAAACTTGCACTTTTTTGCGTGCAAAACAAATAAATTCTCGGCCATGACATCATAGTCGGCAGTACAAGAGCAGAACACTTATAATTTCAGGCGCCAAAAGCTCTCAAACTTCCTGCTCACATCAAAATATCTCGCGCCCGAAAGTTTAGCCTTGCGATATTCCTATTTTACCCGTGCCACGTGAACGGAAAAGGGCTACTTTGGTAACTCCATTGTTTTCCCCTCTTTGCCCCCAACATTCTTCCCAGAGCCCCTCCCCTTCCCCTTCCCGACCCCCCAACCACAGCAAGCCGCCGCAGCGGTGCACCTCACGCCCCGCGGGATCTACCTTCCGCACCTTGGAACCCCCAACTGCCAACTCACCACTTCACCGACTGGCTTGTCCACCGCTCCAAATCTCCTTGATCGTCATGTCCACCGCACCGGATCTGCTTAACCGGTGCCCTCATCCAACACAGTGTAGGCCCTTCACCGACTCCCTCGTCCGCCCCATCGCTGGCCCTTCATACAAGCCCTCGTCCGCCGCAACAGATCCGCCTCACCAAAAGTATTGTACACCGCACCCGCTGAAGCCTTCGTCCACTGCACCGGACCCGCTCCACGGACGCCATATTCAACTCCATCGACCCTGCTTTACTGACGCAGCAGCCTCATCAGGTTATTTCGATTTGTACTCCTTTGTTTTTTCTCTTCTTTATCATGCAACTGTTCACTTACCACAGATGAGCTTTCTTGTATGTTGATAGGCACCGCAACCGAAGCACCGGAGCCGCTTCAGCGACGGCGACAGCCGACCCAAACTCAACCGCAACACGAGCACCATCGACGATCCTTAGCTATCAATTATGACAACGATACCCATACGCCGCCGAGAATCAGGTACTATTATCCAACGGTTGGCGCCTACGTTCACTTTCTTAGCATAAGCACCGCAACTTTGAATTTCTTCAGGGCATCATTCAATTTTTCATGAGACGTGTTATTCTGCTTGCACCTGTAGGGCCATACTTCTGGCAGTGAACATGTTACATGTGCTAAATTACATACCAGTGCACATATAGTTAATATGCTTTAGTTTTGTCCTAAGTATTACTGTACTTCCTAGATATCACTGCCTACTATTTTACTTCTTGCATGCTATATTTATGATAATGGTGTTCTTCCAATGCCACCTGTTGGTTCCATCAGACTGCTTCATGTTCTCTATGATTAATTACACATCAGCAAACTAGCATGTGGTTTTGCTGCTTTTTGTTCGTTTTACCCTACATTTTCTGATGCTAGCTATTACATCACTGCTCCAAGCCTCTGTTCATTAATTTTTTGTGTGTTCTTGATCTTCCCAAGTTGCATGACTAATTTGATGCTTCTATTAATTATGGAGCTGCAAACCCCATCAAGCAAAATATTTGTTCTTTTGGGGCTGGCACCTCGAACAAGCATAAAAATAGAGTGAAGCAGATATATTGTCATGTAATCACACACCCTTCTTTCATTAGTTTAGATGAACCATTGATGATCAATTGAAACCAGTGCATGCGATTAAAATTAATTTCACCTAAATAGAGGGTGCAGAATAAACTACAACAACTAGATTTGCAACCACGGGATGCTGACGATATCTTCAAAAAACATTGCAACAGCAGCGAGGCTTGATGTCTACTACACAACCTTCTTATTGTAGACGTAGTTGGGCCTGCAAGTGCACAGGTTTGTAGGACAGTAGCAAATTTCCCTCAAGTGGATGACCTAAGGTTTATCAATCCGTGGGAGGCGTAGGATGAAGATGGTCTCTCTCAAACAACCCTGCAACCAAATAACAAAGAGTATCTTGTGTCCCCAACACACCCAATACAATGGTAAATATTATAGGTGCACTAGTTCGGCGAAGAGATGGTGATACAAGTGCAATATGGATGGTAGATATAGGTTTTTGTAATCTGAAATTATAAAAACAGCAAGGTAAATAATGATAAAAGTGAGCGTAAACGGTATTGCAATGGTAGGAAACAAGGCATAGGGTTCATACTTTCACTAGTGCAAGTTCTCTCAACAATAATAACATAGATAGATCATATAACAATCCCTCAACATGCAACAAAGTGTCAGGACCCTGATTCTATGCCACACCGATCTAGCATGTAACACTTCATATCACTTTGCGGCCTCACGCACGGTATTCCCACGGGTGTCACCTTACCATGCCCGGGACCGTTTGCGCCTTTTGGCACACGTATATGATAATGTCGCTAGCATCCATATGACAAAGAACCCGGGCTGACATGGCTAGTCGTGAACCCAAAGTGGCACTAACTTACAGGGACAGGCATACATGACCCATCATCGAACGTGTCGGTCATCAGCGAGTGAATCCGGGCTGTAGCAACTGGGCTAGCAGGACTCCAGTAAACCGGGCTGTAGCAGGCTAACAGGGCTCCGGTAGACACCGCGTGACATTTCCCCGAAGGGACAGACACAGGAACGAAGAAGGACACATGCCGGCCAACCTAAGTGTTCCGGAGCAGTAGCAAGCTACCAGGGCTCGGTGGAAGCACTAGGAGACATTTCCCGGTAAGAGAGGCTACTAAGGATAAACAACTAGATAGTCAGATCCCACACATAGCAATACACATTACACGTACGCATAACATGCAAGTATGTGTTGTACAACATGGCATCACAACATAACTCAACAACTCATATAGATAAGGCTCAAAGAGTCATCATAGCATTTATTGCAAACAGGGGTCACAAGACCCATCATACAGAGCATACAAGCAACAAGCGGAAGCATTACATGTCTGGGTACAGACATCTACAAATGAAAAAGGCTGAAGAGCCTGACTAACTACAATATCCGATCAAGATCGTAGCTGAGGTACAAGCTACTTGTCGAAGTCCACGAGAACACTAGTAAGACCGAAGACTCCGCTGCAAAAACATAAATAAAGCAACATGGGTACAAAGGTACTCAGTAAGACTTACATCAGATCCTATCATACATGCATTTGTATCAAGAGGGTAATGTGGGGTTTAGTTGCAGCAAGCCAGCTTTGACTCTGTGGCTATCCTCTTCTACGACTACCAGAACTTCTTTGAGGTGATATGGCGCACACGAGTCCACTAGTCACCACACAATACACTACTATGGATTCATCCCCATCTCCCTACGAGAAGGCCATCCATAGCACTCACACTTGTCTTGAGCATTTTAGAGTATCCACTTCAAGTTGTCTATGTACCATGTAAGCATCCAAGAAGTCCATAACCGCGGACCCGGCTATTCAAATAGATCATGTTAACCCTGCAGGGGTGTACTTCTTCACACACGCTCTCGCCACTTACCGCCATGTACACGTCATGTATCTCGGCAACCTTCAAGCGGAAGCCTGGCGAGGGTGTCGGCCACGACCTGACTAACCACACAAGACTCTAATCCAGGTTTATCGCCTATTCGGGTTCCATCCGCAAGGAGATCCGACCGGGGTGTCGCTCACGGCCCCAAACGATGTGAGCAGGGTTCCCAAGCACACCATCCGGGTGCCACTTGGTACACCGTGCCACTGTGCCTAGTCTGTCCCAAGCCCACCTGGCCGGGTGCCACTTGGTAGACTACTAACACTACCTACAAACACCAGAAACTAGTTGCGACTCCTGGACAGAGACCAAGTTGGTTAATAAGTCGAGAGGGGCCGAGTTACCGGAACCCAATGTGTGGTAGTATCGAGTCATTGGACAACATACACAGAACTCAGTGCTTAAGGGCGGTTCCAGTGAGACAACCCACCATGTACTCCTACATGGCCTCTCACCGCTACCTTTACCAAATCGTGTTCACACACTTCACTCTCAGCATCAGAACATATCGTAACACTCCAATTCATTCCCAATGAATCAGACCTGACACAACTCTAAGCAATAGCAGGCATAGCATGGTAGGAACACAACAGTGGCTTCAATCAACTCCTACACATGCTAGTGGGTTTCAACTATTTACTGTGGCAATGACAGGTCATGCAGAGGAATGGGTTCAACTACCGCAGTACAAAGTAGCAGATGAATCGTTGTTGTCCTAATGCAATAACTGAGAGCAGGAGCGAGAGAGTAGGATTGTATCGAAATGAACAAGGGGGTTTGCTTGCCTGGTAGATCAACAAGAGGAGGCACTGCTTCACAGACAGGTACTCTGGAACGGACTCCGGATCAGGACCTATCGAGAAGGAACAGTGTCGGCAATCAAAACACAAGCATATGCAACAAAATGATGCATGAACATGGCATGAAGATGTGATGCTGTTTGAGCTAATGCAAATAGTATTCAAAATGAATGAAGTCCATTTGAATCAAGGGTTCAAATGCAACTCCAAATTAAGCTCTTATAAATGCAATTTACATGTTTTCACTTATACAGTAGGTATAAGTTGGTTTTTCATGCATGAAACTGGTACAGATGGAAAGATTGCATTTTTCTGATAATTTTTCATATATAAATTATTTCAATCTGAGTTACGGTTGAATTTCTACGATTTTTTGAAGTTTGGCTAATTTTCTGGAATTTCTGATTTAATTTAAATCCAGAAAATGAATAACTGCGTCAGCCTGACGTTAGCGTGACGTCAGCGGGTCAATGGCCAGGTCCAGGTCAAACCTAACCAGTGGGACCCATGTGTCAGTGACTGTGGCTAATCTTAATTAAATTAAACCTAAACTTGTTAATTAACGAGACTAATTAATTGTCAAGCTAATCTTAAACTAAAAATTAGCAGGGCCGGGCCCCACATGTCAGTGACACAGGGGGGGGGGTAGTTAGCGGGGTTGACCCGGTCAATCCCACCGGCGTTGAGCCGCCGGCGAGGCCGAACGCGGCGGAGGGCTCGGGATTGTCGCTCCGGCGACCATCCGGACGGCGGAGACCATCTCCGAGGAGCTGGTGCTCGCGTGCATCCAGTGGGGCAGGGGGAGGAGCCAGGGAGGCCGGAGCTCACCGGAGCAGAGCTCGCGGTGGCGGCCGGAGCTCGGGCTCGAGCGGCAGAGGGGCTGGAGGGCACGGGGAGGCCACCCGAGGGGCTCTGCGGCACCCTCGCGGCACCAGGAGCACGTTGGCGCGCTCGGTTGCGGGCTGCGGTGGCCAGGGCGATGGCGGTGACATGCTGCGGTGGCGATGGCTTCGGCCATGGTGGGGAATGGAAGCTACGGCGCGGGAACGAGGGGGAGAAGAGAGGGGAAACGGGGAGATGCTCACGGTGGTCTCGATGGCGTCGTGCGCGAGCTCGGGGAAGGGCTGGAGTGGCCAGAATGTCGTCGGCGATCTCGGGCGGCCGGAGGCGAAGACGATGTTGGTGGCGTCGATGCAGAGCGTCCGGCGTTGCGTGACTCGGTGGAGAGGACGAGGGAGTCGCGGAGATGCTCGTGGACTCGTCGGAGAGGCGAGGCCGTGGCGTTGGGCGCGACAACAGCGAGCGGCGGCGACAGTGGTGCTCGGGCGTGAGAGAGAAAGCGAGGGAGAGGAGAGGAGAGGATCGGGGGAAGAGTGAGAGGGGTACGGGGCGTGTGTGGCGTCGCGCGGGATCATCCAGAGCGACGAGGGGGAGGACAGGCAGGCAGGGAGGGAGGAGGTGGCGCGGCGCGGCGGTGCGCGCGTTGGGCACGCGCCCGTCCTCCTGTCGGGGTGGAAGACGACAGAGGAGGGGGGACAGGTGGGCTGGGCTGGCCAACTAGGCCGGCCAGGCCGCACAGTGCTGGGCCAGCACAGGAGCTAAGCGCCAGGTAAGTCTCTTCTCCCTTTAGTTTTTCTTTTCTATTTTCTGACATTTGTTTGGTTTAAAAAAATACTAAACCATTTTATTTTCTTATGCCAATTTTTATGGAAGCTAGTTATATTATTCCAGAGCTCCTTTATAAATGGCATAATTTTTGGACATATATATTATATATAACAAATATATATCCAATGCAAATAATTATGCATTAATTCCAAATGCCCAAAATAAATACTTATGAGCTCCTAAAAATATTGGTTTGATTTTTATCTCTGTCCAATATTTTTGGAGAGCAACATGAACATTTTCTTGGACCTTTTTGGAGCAATTTTTTTATTTGGGTCATTTTCAGAGATGATTCTGAGGGTTTCACAAATCCTCATTTCAGAATTAAATGGAATTTAAACATGATGCACAAGTGACTAGCTAGTCTAGGTCATACCAGAGCTAGGGATGTGACAACTCGCCCCCACTTGAAAGAATCTCGTCCCGAGATTCAGGGGTCAACAGAAAGAAAGTGGGGTACTCCAGTCGAAGACGATCTTCTCGCTCCCAAGTAGCTTCTCTCTCGGAATGATGAGACCACTGAACCTTGAGAAACTTGATGTTCTGACGTCGAGTAACACGCTCTGCTTGATCAAGAATGCGAACCGGATACTCTCAATACGTGAGGTTATCTTGGAGATCAAGCATTTCATGGTCCACTCCGCGGATAGGATCCGAGAAGCAACGCCTGAGTTGAGAGACGTGGAAGACATCGTGCACTCTGGAAAGATGTGGGGGTAGTTCCAACTAGTAGGCAACCTCTCCTCGTTTAGCGAGAATGCGAAAAGGACCAATGTAACGAGGAGCCAACTTGCCCTTGATACCAAAACGATGGGTACCCTTCAAAGGATTAACCCGAAGGTAAGCTTTGTCGCCAACTTCATAAGTCATATCCTTATGATGACGATCATACTGGCTCTTTTGACGAGACTGGGCTGTTTTCAAATTCTCACGAATGATGCGAACTTGCTCTTCTGCCTCCTGGATCATGTCCGGTCCAAAGAATTGTCTTTCATCAGTTTCTGACCAGTTCAAAGGTGTTCGACATCTTCGTCCATAGAGAACCTCAAAAGGAGCTTTCTTGAGACTGGATTGATAGCTATTGTTATAAGCAAACTCGGCGAAAGGAAGACATTTCTCCCAATCCGTACCGAATGAGATAACGCAAGCTCTAAGCATGTCTTCCAGGATTTGATTGACCCTTTCCACCTGACCACTCGACTGAGGGTGGAAAGCGGTACTGAAGGAAAGATGGGTTCCCATGGCAGTTTGGAAACTCTCCCAGAAATGAGAAGTGAAAAGACTGCCACGGTCTGAATTGATCTCTAGTGGAACACCATGAAGTGACACTATTCGAGAAATGTATAAGTCAGCGAGCTGACTAGCAGTGATACTCTCTCGAACAGGAAGGAAGTGAGCCACTTTGGAGAGACGATCAATGACTACGAAGATAGCATTATTCCCTTTCTTGGTCCTGCGAAAGCCGGTGATGAAGTCCATACCAACTTTATCCCATTTCCACTCAGGAATAGCTAAAGGCTGAAGAGTGCCAGCAGGCCTTTGATGCTCTGCCTTAACGCGACGACAAACGTCACATTTAGCAATGAACTCAGCAATTTCTCTCTTCATCCTAGTCCACCAGAACCTCTGGCGTAGGTCCTGATACATCTTAGTACTACCGGGATGAATCGTGAGAGGGGATTCATGCGCCTCCTTAAGAATCAATTGCTGCATCTGCTGACTCTTGGGAACCACCAAGCGGTTCCCAAAGTAAACAACACCTCGTTCATCCATAGAGAAACAACCAGCTACTCCCTTGGAGATATTCTTCTTGATTCGGGAGATTCCCGTATCATGCTTCTGGACTTCTATGATACGATCCACAATAGTAGGTTTCGCCTCCAAGGTAGAAAGGAATCCGTGAGGAGCAATGTGAAGGTTAAGCTTACAAAATTCCTCATGGAGAAGTGGTTGGCCTTGCTGCAACATGAGATTGTTGCAATAGGATTTACGACTTAACACATCAGCCATGACATTGGCTTTGCCTGGGGTGTAGGTAATCCCTAGATCATAATCTGAGATCACTTCCAACCAACGTCTTTGCCTAAGGTTCAGATCCGGTTGGGTGAAGATATACTTGAGACTCTGGTGATCGGTGTAGATCTCGCAACGTTTACCAAGAAGGTAATGTCGCCAGGTCTTGAGTGCATAGACTACGGCTGCAAGCTCTAGATCATGTGTAGGATAATTCTCCTCATGTGGATGCAACTGTCGAGATGCATAGGCAATCACATGACGATCCTGCATAAGAATGCAACCTAGTCCCTGTCGTGAGGCATCGCAGTAGATAACAAAGTCTTTAGTGAAATCCGGTGGCACAAGTATGGGAGCAGAAGTCAGGCGTCTTTTCAGTTCCTGAAAACTGTACTCACACTGTGGGGACCACTCAAACTTTTTATCTTTCTTGAGGAGTTCCGTGAGGGGTTTGGCTACTTTGGAGAAGTTTTCAACAAAGCGGCGACAATAGCTGGCTAGACCAAGGAAACTCCTAACTTGTTTAACGGTTTCAGGTGGAGTCCAATCGAGAACGGCCTTAACTCTCTCGGGATTGACAGTAATGCCCTTACCAGAGATTACGTGGCCTAGGTAGGTCACTTCTGGCAACCAAAATTCACACTTGGAGAACTTGGCATAAAGGCGGTGCTCTCTGAGTTTTTCTAACACAAGTCTAAGATGTTCGGCATGCTCTTCCTCGTTCTTCGAGTAAATAAGAATATCATCGAGGTAAACCACGACGAACTTATCTAAGTACTCCATGAAGATCGAGTTCATCAAGCGGGAGAAAGTGGATGGGGCGTTGGTTAGACCGAAGGACATGACGGTGTACTCGTACTGGCCATAACGAGTGACAAAAGCCGTTTTAGGGACGTGCCCGTTTCTGATCTTGATTTGGTGGTAGCCTAACCTCAAATCCATCTTGGAGAAGACTGAGGATCCAGTGAGCTGATCATACAGGTCGTTGATCCTGGGGAGCGGATACTTGTTCTTTATCGTGACCAAATTAACGGGACGATAATCTACAACCATCCGGTCCGTACCATCCTTCTTCTTGACGAAGAGGACGGGGCAAGCCCAGGGAGAAGAACTAGGACGGATGAAACCCTTTTGCAAGGACTCATCAAGTTGTTTCTTAAGCTCGGCTAGTTCTAAGGGTGCCATCTTGTAAGGTCTCCTGGAGATTGGAGCAGTTCCTGGGATAAGATCTATGACGAACTCTACATCTCTGTTAGGTGGAACACCTGGCAGTTCCTCTGGAAAGACATTCGGAAAGTCACGGACTACCAGGATATCTTCAAGGTCAGGGAGAGGGCTGGCATTAAGAGAATAGAGTTGGCGCTTTGCAACTCTGGTGGAGACAGTGACTATCTTGCCAGATGGGTGTGTAAGCTGAACAGATCTGGTGTAATAATCAATCTTGGCATGATGAGTTTTCATCCAGTCCATACCCAAGATGATGTTAATATCTGAGGACTTGAGGGCTACAAGTGATGCAAGAAATACAAGTCTATCAACAAGGATTTCGTTACCATGGCTTACACTAGAGGTTTGCCATTTTGATCCAGGAGTTTGGATGACTAGCGGAGAGGGCATATCACAACATGACATGTTGTGCAAGTTAGCATAGCTTTCAGAAATGAAGGAGTGAGATGCTCCAGTATCGAACAGAACCGATGCTGGGTGACAGTTGACAAGGAGTGTACCAAGAACGACATCCGGATCATCATGAGCATCTTTAGCTGAGATGTGATGCACACGTCCATGTTCAGTGGAAGCTGACTTGACACTGATCATCTTGCATGGTGGCTTAACACAGCCAACAGACTTCTCGGGCTGGGGTGGAGCATAACTAGTCTAAGAGAAGTCACGTGCATAGTGTCCTGGCTTCCCGCATGTGAAGCAAGTCCCTGAAGTTGGACGTGGACCCGCACTGACAAGCGGTCTACCAGTAGGCCTGGTTGGAACATACGACTGAGCTGGGGGAGGCACCACATAAGATGGCCTCGGTGTATAACTGAAAGGAAGAGCGGAGTTTGGAACCCAAATTCGGCGCTTCTAAGAACTAGAACCGGAGGAAGATCCCAAATCATGGGTGTGCTTACGAGACTCCTCGTAAGTGAGCTGAGTTGTCTCTGCATTGATGGCCTTGTTCACAAGAGCTTGGAATGTATCACAATGATGTAGGTGGAGATCACGACGCAACTTGGGGTTGAGACCCTTCCGGAACCTAGCCTGCTTCTTGGCGTCCGTGGACACTTCTTCTGAGGCATAGCGGGCAAGGTTCTCAAACTCTCTACTGTAAGCATCAACAGCCATCTTACTCTGGGTGAAACTACAGAACTCTTCTCTCTTGCGATCGATGAGGGCCTCAGGAATGTGATGCTCACGAAAAGCCTCAGTGAAATCCCTCCAGGTAGGAACCTGGCCAGCTGGAAGCATAGCCTCACAGTTCTGCCACCAAAGACTAGCAGGACCTTCCAGGTGGTATGTGGCATAGGTGACCTTGTCATCTTCAGCTATGTTCGCGGAATGCAGCTTATGAGTGATGCTACGAAGCCAGTCATCTGCATCGAGTGGCTCAATAGAATGATGAAAGGTGGGTGGGTGCAAGCGAATGAAGTCATGAATGGTCGCAGACTTATTGGACTGATGTGCGGTGTTCTCCTCGATACGTGCCAACAAGCGGTTAGACTCACGCTTGTTCCTCTCCATTTCTAACATGAACTCTGTCAACGAAGGCGGGTCGGGAGGATCCTCATCCCTACCATCTCCGTGGTTCTGGCTACGAGCAATAGAACTTTGCTTAACTGATGACATCCTGAGAAACGAAACCAAGGACGGAATCAGCATCATCTATAGGCTATAGAATGTAAGACAAGGGAATTAGTATCTCTCGAACTCCTAGGGCAATTCCGGCAGTATAACGGCAGTAAAATGCTCAGAATGAGATATCCTGCTAAAATGGGGTAGTAACATACTCATCATCATCACTCAAGGTTCTGAGATAGTACTAAACAGACTACACCAGAAGTACTCGAAACTGGGATATGACTCTGATCAACCAATCATATGGGACTACGGAGTAGTAACACGTGATCCTAATAGACGGAGGAGAAGCCTAGTTTCTTAACCCCGTTAGGAAAGATAGGATGACTCAGATCAGAAGGCCATGAGGTAAAAGGAGTAAAAAGAGCCTTACGTTCCAACCCACAATCAATTCCCTTATATAACTAAAAAAAATCTAGACTCAACTTCGACCAGTTTGGCTTGGTAATCCTACAGGCAGTCAGGCTCTGATACCAAAACTGTCAGGACCCTGATTCTATGCCACACTGATCTAGCATGTAACACTTCATATCACTTTGCGGCCTCACGCACGGTATTCCCACGGGTGTCGCCTTACCATGCCCGGGACCGTTTGCGCCTTTTGGCACACGTATATGATAATGTCGCTAGCATCCATATGACAAAGAACCCGGGCTGACATGGCTAGTCGTGAACCCAAAGTGGCACTAACTTACAGGGACAGGCATACATGACCCAACATCGAACGTGTCGGTCATCAGCGAGTGAATCCGGGCTGTAGCAACTAGGCTAGCAGGACTCCGGTAAACCGGGCTGTAGCAGGCTAACAGGGCTCCGGTAGACACCGCGTGACATTTCCCCGAAGGGACAGACACAGGAACGAAGAAGGACACATGCCAGCCAACCGAAGTGTTCTGGAGCAGTAGCAAGCTACCAGGGCTCGGTGGAAGCACTAGGAGACATTTCCCGGTAAGAGAGGCTACTAAGGATAAACAACTAGATAGTCAGATCCCACACATAGCAATACACATTACACGTACGCATAACATGCAAGTATGTGATGTACAACATGGCATCACAGCATAACTCAACAACTCATATAGATAAGGCTCAAAGAGTCATCATAGCATTTATTGCAAACAGGGGTCACAAGACCCATCATACAGAGCATACAAGCAACAAGCGGAAGCATTACATGTCTGGGTACAGACATCTACAAATGAAAAAGGCTGAAGAGCCTGACTAACTACAATATCCGATCAAGATCGTAGCTGAGGTACAAGCTACTTGTCGAAGTCCACGAGAACACTAGTAAGACCGAAGACTCCGCTGCAAAAACATAAATAAAGCAACATGGGTACAAAGGTACTCAGTAAGACTTACATCAGATCCTATCATACATGCATTTGTATCAAGAGGGTAATGTGGGGTTTAGTTGCAGCAAGCCAGCTTTGACTCTGTGGCTATCCTGTTCTACGACTACCAGAACTTCTTTGAGGTGATACGGCGCACACGAGTCCACTAGTCACCACACAATACACTACTATGGATTCATCCCCGTCTCCCTACAAGGAGGCCATCCATAGCACTCACACTTGTCTTGAGCATTTTAGAGTATCCACTTCAAGTTGTCTATGTACCATGTAAGCATCCAAGAAGTCCATAACCGCGGACCCGGCTATTCAAATAGATCATGTTAACCCTGCAGGGGTGTACTTCTTCACACACGCTCTCGCCACTTACCACCATGTACATGTCATGTATCTTGGCATCCTTCAAGCGGAAGCCTGGCGAGGGTGTCGGCCATGACCTGACTAACCACACAAGACTCTAATCCAGGTTTATCGCCTATTCGGGTTCCATCCGCAGGGAGATCCGGCCGGGGTGTCGCTCACGGCCCCAAATGATGTGAGCAGGGTTCCCAAGCCCACCATCCGGGTGCCACTTGGTACACCGTGCCACTGTGCCTAGTCTGTCCCAAGCCCACCTGGCCGGGTGCCACTTGGTAGACTACTAACACTACCTACAAACACCAGAAACTAGTTGCGACTCCTGGACAGAGACCCAGTTGGTTAATAAGTCGAGAGGGGCCGAGTTACCGGAACCCAATGTGTGGTAGTATCGAGTCATTGGACAACATACACAGAACTCAGTGCTTAAGGACGATTCCAGTGAGACAACCCACCATGTACTCCTACATGGCTTCTCACCGCTACCTTTACCAAATCGTGTTCACACACTTCACTCTCAGCATCAGAACATATCATAACACTCCAATTCATTCCCAATGAATCAGACCTGACACAACTCTAAGAAATAGCAGGCATATCATGGTAGGAACACAACAGTGGCTTCAATCATCTCCTACACATGCTAGTGGGTTTCAACTATTTACTGTGGCAATGACAGGTCATGCAGAGGAATGGGTTCAACTACCGCAGCACAAAGTAGCAGATGAATCGTTGTTGTCCTAATGCAATAACTGAGAGCAGGAGCGAGAGAGTAGGATTGTATCGAAATGAACAAGGGGGTTTGCTTGCCTGGTAGATCAACAAGAGGAGGCACTGCTTCACAGACAGGTACTCTGGAACGGACTTCGGAGCAGGACCTATCGAGAAGGAACAGTGTCGGCAATCAAAACACAAGCATATGCAACAAAATGATGCATGAACATGGCATGAAGATGTGATGTTGTTTGAGCTAATGCAACTAGTATTCAAAATGAATGAAGTCCATTTGAATCAAGGGTTCAAATGCAACTCCAAATTAAGCTCTTATAAATGCCATTTACATGTTTTCACTTATACAGTAGGTATAAGTTGGTTCTTCATGCATGAAACTGGTACAGATGGAAAGATTGCATTTTTCTGATAATTTTTCATATATAAATTATTTCAATCTGAGTTACGGTTGAATTTCTATGATTTTTTGAAGTTTGGCTAATTTTCTGGAATTTCTGATTTAATTTAAATCCAGAAAATGAATAACTGCGTCAGCCTGACGTTAGCGTGACGTCAGCGGGTCAACGGCCAGGTCTAGGTCAAACCTGACCAGTGGGACCCATGTGTCAGTGACTGTGGCTAATCTTAATTAAATTAAACCTAAACTTGTTAATTAACGGGACTAATTAATTGTCAAGCTAATCATAAACTAAAAATTAGCAGGGCCGGGCCCCACATGTCAGTGACACAGGGGGGGTAGTTAGCAGGGTTGACCCGGTCAATCCCGCCGGCGTTGAGCCGCCGGCGAGGCCGAACGCGGCGGAGGGCTCGGGATTGTCGCTCCGGCGACCATCCGGACGGCGGAGACCATCTCCGAGGAGCTGGTGCTCGCGCGCATCCAGTGGGGCAGGGGGGGAGCCGGGGAGGCCAGAGCTCGCCGGAGCAGAGCTCGCGGCGGCGGCCGGAGCTCGGGCTCGAGCGGCAGAGGGGCTGGAGGGCACGGGGAGGCCACCCGAGGGGCTCTGCGGCACCCTCGCGGCACCAGGAGCACGTTGGCGCGCTCGGTTGCGGGCTGCGGTGGCCAGGGCAACGGCGGCGACATGCTGCGGCGGCGTTGGCTTCGGCCATGGTGGGGAACAGGAGCTACGGCGCGGGAACGAGGGGGAGAAGAGAGGGGAAACGGGGAGATGCTCATGGTGGTCTCGATGGCGTCGTGCGCGAGCTCGGGGAAGGGATGGAGTGGCCGGAATGTCGTCGGCAATCTCGGGTGGCCGGAGGCGAAGATGACGTTGGTGGCGTCGATGCAGAGCGTCCGGCGTCGCGTGACTCGGTGGAGAGGACGAGGGAGTCGCGGAGATGCTCGTGGACTCGTCGGAGAGGCGAGGCCGTGGCGTTGGGCGCGGCAACAGCGAGCGGCGGCGACGGTGGTGCTCGGGCGTGAGAGAGAAAGCGAGGGAGAGGAGAGGAGAGGATCGGGGGAAGAGTGAGAGGGGTACGGGGCGTGAGTGGCGTCGCACGGGATCATCCAGAGCGACGAGGGGGAGGACAGGCAGGCAGGGAGGGAGGAGGTGGCGCGGTGCGGCGGTGCGCGCGTCGGGCACGCGCCCGTCCTCCTATCGGGGAGGAAGACGACAGAGGAGGGGTACAGGTGGGCCGGGCTGGCCAACTGGGTCGGCCAGGCCGCACAGTGCTTGGCCAGCACAGGAGCTAAGCGCGAGGTAAGTCTCTTCTCCCTTTAGTTTTTCTTTTCTATTTTCTGACATTTGTTTGGTTTAAAAAAATACTAAACCATTTTATTTTCTTATGCCAATTTTTATGGAAGCTAGTTATATTATTCCAGAGCTCCTTTATAA
This sequence comes from Triticum aestivum, assembly GCF_018294505.1. Taxonomy (NCBI): domain Eukaryota; kingdom Viridiplantae; phylum Streptophyta; class Magnoliopsida; order Poales; family Poaceae; genus Triticum; species Triticum aestivum. The sequence goes on along the minus strand of NC_057807.1, from coordinate 306,452,836 downwards.
ATGGCATAATTTTTGGACATATATATTATATATAACAAATATATATCCAATGCAAATAATTATGCATTAATTCCAAATGCCCAAAATAAATACTTATGAGCTCCTAAAAATATTGGTTTGATTTTTATCTCTTTCCAATATTTTTGGAGAGCAACATGAACATTTTCTTGGACCTCTTTGGAGCAATTTTTTTATTTGGGTCATTTTCAGAGATGATTCTGAGGGTTTCACAAATCCTCATTTCAGAATTAAATGGAATTTAAACATGATGCACAAGTGACTAGCTAGTCTAGGTCATACCAGAGCGAGGGATGTGACACAAAGAGTCACTCTAAAGCCACTAATAGCGGAGAACAAACGAAGAGATTATGGTAGGGTACGAAACCACCTCAAAGTTATTCTTTCAGATCGATCTATTCAAGAGTTCGTACTAGAATAACACCTTAAGATACAAATCAACCAAACCCTAATGTCACCTAGATACTCCATTGTCACCTCAAGTATCCATGGGCATGATTATACGATATGCATCACACAATCTCAGATTCATCCAACCAACACAAAGTACTTCAAAGAGTGCCCCAAATTTTCTACCAGAGAGTCAAGACGAAAATGTGTGACAACCCCTATGCATAGGTTCATGGGTGGAACCCGCAAGTTGGTCACGAAAACATACATCAAGTGGCATGTGATATCCCATTATCACCATAGATAAACACGGCAAGACATACATCAAGTGTTCTCAAATCATTAAAGACTCAATCCGATAAGATAACTTCAAGAGGAAAACTCAATTCATCATAAGAGAGTAGAGGGGGGAGAAACATCATAAGATCCAACTATAACAGCAAAGCTCGTGATACATCAAGATCGTGCCATAGAGAGAACACGAGACAGAGAGATCAAACACATAGCTACTGGTAGATACCCTCAGCCCCGAGGGTGAACTACTCCCTCCTCGTCATGGATAGCGCCGGGATGATGAAGATGGCCACCGGTGATGGGTTCCCCCTCCGGCAGTGTGCCAGAACGGACTCCAGAGAGGTTTTTGGTGGCTACAGAGGCTTGCGGCGGCGGAACTCCCGATCTATCTTCATCTTCAATGTTTTTAGGGTACGTAGGCTTATATAGGTGAAAGAAGTCGGTCGGGGCAGCCCCGAGGGGCCCACGAGAGGGTAGGGCGCGTCTAGGGGGTGGGGGCGCCCCCTGTCTCGTGGCTTCCTCGACGCTTCCTTTACTTAAAATCCAAGTCTCCTGGGTCATAATCTTTCCAAAATTCACGCTGCCAAAGGTTTCATTCCGTTTGGACTCCGTTTGATAATCCTTTTCTTTGAAATACTGAAACAGGCAATAAAACAGCAATAAGGGCTGGGCCTCTGGTTAATAGGTTAGTCCCAAATGTAATATAAAAGTGTATAATAAAGCCCGTAATCATTCAAAACCGATAAGAAAATAGCATGAATGCTTCATAAATTATAGATACGTTGGAGATGTATCAAGGCTTCACAGCAACATATGGTAAGCCAGTGTGTTTTAGTACATGTGAAATGTAATGCGTGTGGGCTGCTTTCTTGGCTTGTGCCCTCAACCTGTAATCCTACAGAATTGCAAATAGTTCAGTTGTCTGCTTTGCTGTATTGCTTGATTCGAATGCTTGTTTGTTACTTGTTAGGCTATACCTGAGTTGGCTAATATTTCAGCAGTGCCTGCTATACTATCGTAAATAAATGCATGCCTAGTTCATTTGAGTCCTTAACTTTTCCTCTGAACTTCATTACAAGACTGTCTTCGCAGTTTATAACAGACCACACTGTTAAGTGCTTTCTCAGATTATTTGAACTGCTTAGATGCCTTGGCAACTTAAATATAGCGGTGTTACACTCCCTTTCAACTAGGGATGTCAACTAGGTCCCGTTTAATCCCGATTAAAGTCCACTAGTGGTATGATAGTTTAAAAGAGTTTTTGTTATTTGAGGAAAATGAACTAGGGAGCTAGCAAAAACTAACTAGATGGGACTGGCGGATGTCGTTTATTTGCCACTTACATCCTTAGTTTCATCTTACCATTTTAATTTCTTTTTGGCTGATGCTGCTTTGAACCATTTAAATATAGCTTGCCATGCTCGGCAATAATTCATATGTTGTTTACCATGTAAGCTTACTTCCTGGATCATGCGATAACTATCTCTTACTTATGTCCAGCGGAAACCTTTTAGGATGCCTTTCACACTAGGACACAATGCACAACCCCAGAATCTATTTGTGGAAGCAGTGCACCATCCATGTTACCGGATGGTAGTAGTTCAGAGGCAACACCACCGGAGAGCAGTTTGAGCACACATATTATAGTTCTTAAGGCTCTACTAGAGGCAGAAAGAGATGGTGTGGCTGCCATGAATGAGGTAATCTTGATCTTGAGGCTGGAAATTATGCAATTAGTTGCACACATTATGCGAGCAACCAAAGAATTGGAGGAAGTAAGAATGTTGCATTTGAAGACGAAGGAGGTCCTGCTATTTCTGCTATCTAAAGCCCAGGGCAATCCCAGTTCTTCTTTAGACACCAGTTGAAATTGTCAATAGATTATTGTACGTGCATGTCGTGTCATGTCTCTGAATGGATTATGTTGTAAGACCCCCTATGTTGTCCATGTGTTGTAATGATCCGAATCTTTTAGGCGAGGTAATCCTCAGTACTTGTATGATTGACATAAGGTGAATTGTTTTTCGTGTGAGCATATTGTATTGGATGAAATAACTGTTTGACTCAAAGTGTATCCAACCTACTGAATTCGAAGATCACGGCATATCTAAATCATAATCATATATAAAGGTGGAATAAATCTTTGTTGTGGTTTTGAAGAAATAATTAACAAAACATAGAATTATTGGTGGATATTTGTAATCGAATACAAATTGGATTTGAATTTAGTTGTCAGGGCCCAGGGCAAACGTGAATGCTAATTCTCCCAAGTTTTGAACGAAGCGGCAAAACACCCACTATCATTTGTGGGCTGCCCGAAGCAAGTGTTTGCGAGATGGAAATTGCTGTCTACCCCTGACACTTTGACATCCTTATCAACTGGATTTATACTGCTATCGATAGGGGTAGACTAGTAACTACAATTAGACGTGACACGACCGCCTTTGAGCCCATTCTGACAAGGTGGGTCCCAAACGTGGGCGGGAAAACACATTTGATCCAAGCTCGTCCAAAAGACATGTGTCTCTCCCTCCATTTCCCCATTCATACACGGTGGGCAGCAAAAAAACTCTCCTCGCCCAAAATCGATGTACGCAAATATTTTAAATAGGGGCAGATGTGTAACTTCCCTCAGACGTGACACAACCACCCTACCTGTCAGCCCCGTTCATACACAGTGCACGCCAACCGTGGGAGGTAAAACACCCTCTCCTGGCCCGAAATTGCTACCGGAAAATATTTGGGAGATGCAAGATTACCGTCTTATCCCCAACCGACGTGATGTTCGAAATTTTAAACGGGGATAAGTTCATAACTTTCCCACATTTCAGACAAGCGCGTCCCAAAGTTTGAGACCCCCTCCATTTCCCCATTCATACACCGTCAGCGCCACAACAACCTCCCCACTGCGGCCAGCCTCCTCAATCCGCCACCCAATCCTCCACCTTGCCGGAGCCGCTACCTCGTCGTCCACTGCAAGAGATGTATGTCTCTCATCCATGGCACCGGACCAGGATCCTTTCATCGCATCCACTCGCTTCATCGGTGCTGTTGTCCACCTTGTCATTGCCGCTTCTATGACCGCCTTGTCCACGGCAACATGATTTATCCCCCGACCCGGCTGTCTGCCGTCTAAAGTCTTCTTCCCCGCTGCCGACAGCCATCGCACCTGCAGCACCCTCAATGTATCAGCAGGGTCCTACACGGCGTTGCAAGAGAGGTGGTACTCTTCCATATGCGCTTTAGTAATTGATCTCACCCATAAAATAGATCGTAAATTGTTTACTGTACTTTTCTTGTCCGTACCAAATCATAGTGCCTAGTTGAAAGCAAACATTGGTTGCGAAGTAGCTTTGTCTGGTTTGCACCTTCAGATCCGCCATGGCACGGTCACTATACTCGTAAAGCTTATGGTTTCCCCCCTTTATATTCACTACCATTATTGTAGGTGCTTCGTGTCGTGCTAGCACTGCTCCTCAAGACCTCTACCCATCAAGCAAAACAACATGCCACTCATAATTCCAAAGCTTAGGTGTTGAAATACGAATCTGATGTGATGCTCATATTAATAAAATAGAGAATGTTTAATCGGTCACCTAACGTTCCTATATTCGTTTCGAAAAGCATGTGCCCCACCCACTGGTCCAGCTAGTTCCACTTTCCTGATTTTACTCTTGATGCTTTGGGTTTTCCCCTTTTATCTACTCTACTATGATCTGCGTAGGTGCTTTCTGTCGTACTAGCATGATTCCACCCTTCAAGCTAAACAACACAGGGCTTAGTTGTTCAAATATGATTGTGATATGATACTGATATTAGTTAAGTGACACATTTAATTGGTTAGCTAAAGGTCCCACTTGAGTTTCCAAATGCATGTCGCGAACATATAGAGAGACAGCAGAATTGCATTTCTTTGCCACTTGTTGACTGTACTTTCTTGTCCATACCAAATCTTAGTTGTTATTTCAAAGCAAAGATCGGTTGCTAACTACCATTTGTGCGGTTTGCAGCTTCAGATCTGCCATCCCACTGCCATGGTCAACTCTATACTCATCACGCTTACGGTTCCCCCATTTTATGATGACCACGATCAGCTTACATGGTTCGTGTCGTAATAGAACTTTTCCACCCATCGAGCTAAACAAGCTTAGTTGTACAAATTCAAATCTGATATTATGTTGATATTAGTAAAACTGAGAGATGTTTAATTGGTCAGCTAAATGTTCCTCCTTTAGTTTCAAAATGCATGTGATCCACATATGGAGAGACTAGAAGGAATACTATTTCTTGGTGTGCTCTGGTTCATCATGGGTGGGCAACCGACATTGCATAGAAAGACTTGTAATATCTTCAATCGGCTTGCTCTTCTGCTCTTCTTTAAGATGATCCTCTTCTCTTCTTTAATAAGTATGTTCCTTGTTGGGAAGAGTAGCAGAGACATTTGCGGTCGACTAGTCAGGTCGAGTTGTTCTCCCTTAGTATATTTTGAATCTGTCAGGTCAGGTCGACTTGTTCTTCTTTACTATATGCTGAAGCTGTCATCTGCGAAGTATCATCACTTCTGGAGCTCTCATATTTTGAGTAGTAGCCCACATTATATTATTGCACACACCAAGTTACAGCATGCATGGCATCTCTCAAAAGAATTGCAGAGATAGCACAAAGGGGTTTACAGGGAGGCAGTATCGGATTAGAATCACTTCTGCATTACAAAGATAATCTCACTTGTTTTTATGTTTTCATGCATGTCAGGTACTGAACATTATCAAAATGAATATGAGAATGGGCGCACGAGAGGAATATTGCGGAAAAATCCACTAGCTAACAAACTTGGCATGGTGGAGGATGGCCTATCTTATTCACCCATCAAGGTGCTTGCTCTAACTTGGCAAGGTTGTATTGGTCGCACATATTTTGCACCCGACCTCTTGCATTACTTCTACTTTGTTACACCATCTGCTTAGTTTAAGCATCATATATGAGTATATGCCATACCTATCCATTTTCTCTACCTATTCCATGTGTCGTCATACTATGTTTTTCAGTCAAATGTTGTTCTTTCATAATAGATGTCCAAAAGGAAGAGGGTGAGTGTAGATCTTCAAGGAGTACAAACTAGGTATTTGGAAAAGGTAGTGATACCTGATAAATCAGATAGATCAGCAGCCACAGAAAACACAAGCCCAATTGTACCACACTCTACCCCTACTCCACTGGCCAAACCCCTATTAGAACTGCTGAGAGCCCAGCGTCAGGTATTGTCTATGATATCAATTCAAAATTTGAACTCCTAAATTTCTGCATGTGCCTTACCTTCTCTCTTGTATGAAAACTAATTTCAGATGAAGCTCCTTGCTCAAAGGATCATAGGATCTCACAACAATACTGGGCTCTGCATTGCTCTTGTCAGTTCCTCTTGCCCATTGTCAGCATACTTACACTCATTGTTGTTTGATTATGTAGCATCACTGTAAATGTTCGCTTCTTTATCCTCCCTTTGCTTGAAATTATAAGATCTGTATTTACTCTTAGATAAATGTAGAATTAACACAATGGTTATGAAGTTTTGGATTGCTCATGTTTGTACCTGTTTTCATGTACTCCCTATGTATCGAATTAATTGTTGATCAATTGGATGTATTTGGTACTTAATAGTGCTAGATACATCCATTTGAGCGACAAGTAATAACGGGCGGTGGTGGTATCACTGTACTTGCATCGCGAGATAGTTGATTGTCTAGCATTACTATGCATCTTATCTGCCCTACCCTCCACCTTCTCCAAATTATCATATCTACATTTACTCTTACCAAAATGTTGAATAAAGCCAATGCCACTACACACGTTGATGTCTGCATTCCTCTTGTCAGTACCTTTTGCCTTGTAACCCTGTACTTAATTAATTTTTATTTGATTATGTATCATCAGTCTGCACCTGAGCTTCATTATTCTCTCCTCTATTTCTTCCAATATTATTTTATCTATATTTACTCTTTGCAAAATGTAGAAAAATGGCAACACTTATAAAGAATTTTCTTTGGGGAATTTCTTGAATTATCCTTCCATCAACATGGAGATGGGCTTTGTCCAGCCCGTGTTAACATGTAATGTAAGTTCATCCTTCTCAAGCCTTCAAATTTTGTTCTAGTATAGAGTTGGATAGGCATCATTTCCTCCATTGTTGTTTACTTTGCTGTTTACATCTGATTGGATGTTTGCAACAGCTACCAGTTTCAAATTTTAGTTGTAAAAACATGTTCCTTATGCAGAATAGATCCATTTATTTGCTTATATAATTGTGAAACCTGTTACGTGTCCCCTTATTTCTCTATCAGAGTCGTATCTCTTATGCCAGGCAGAACTTTAGGGAAGATAGTGAGCCAAATCATATTGAGGACAAGGAGATGACCCCAAGGTCCTATCTCGATGAAGACAGTGAGTTGAAGCTACTCACCAACAGGTGTGAGACAACCTCTGTGTAGTCGCGGCCTCAATTAGTTCGACTTCTTTAGTCTCAACTTAAAACAGAAAGGCTTGCTTCAGCTCAGCTCCGAATTGAAGTCAAAGATGCAAGGAAGATGTCAGAGGACTGCCTTGTGCACTATGGCGCCATATAGCTAGGGATGGAGCATCTATCGTTAACACAATGAGGTCTCATCAGCTTGCTCGGCTGCTTGCAGGGCCTGCCCTGGCCAGGCCTAGTGCCTTCTGAAGTGCTCTCAGTTTTGTATATTCTTTTGTCGGCGCGTTTATATGCACTGGTGGCGACCTTTGATGCCTAGTGTATGTAATCCATGGTCACGTTGCGCTTTATTATCATCGGTAGCGAACTTTGATTCCCAATGGTTGTAATATGCCGTAATTTATTTATTGTATAGTCTAGGTTTATTCTTTGGTCGGTATGCTGTAATTTAGGCCGGAAGGTTCAGTGGATCTCAGTGTTGTCGGTCTTCAGGCCAGCCCGTTACTCATATGGGACAAAACATGGGCCTATAATCCTCTTGAGCCATTAGAAGGTCTAAACCTATAGTAGTTTCCCGCCTTTAACAGGCCGAGTAAAGTTCTAGCCAGCTGGGCCAGAGAATACCATGGGCTTTTAACAGGCTAAAACCTAGATTGGGCCAGCGTTGGGCCAAAAAATTCACTGACTATTATAGGTCGAAACTGTCTAAGGCCCATGTTTAGCCCAAATAGTACGAGCAGTTAACAGGCCAAAATATATCTCAGGCCAGTTTGGCCCAATAAAATTATGGGCTTTAGGCAGGCCGGTATCCATGCGGGCCATAGGTCCAAAAGTGTCACGGGCCATTATCAGATGGGCTGTAAGCAGGCCTGATTCAACGCCGGCTGTAATTAGGCCCAACTATTCCACGGTCCATTAACAGGCCGATAGGCCTATTGGGTTGAAATTTATCCACGAAGACTACGGGCCGTTAAGAGGCCTAAAGTTACTTTGGACAAGAAATAGCCTAGTTTCTGCATGGGCTGTTAAAGGTCCTAAAGTTAAACCGGGCCGACAACGTCCCAGATGCACCACGGGCCGCTAACAGGCCCAAACTATTATCAGGCGAAACTGGTTAACGGGCATTTAACAGGCTAAAATACAGACCTGTCTTAGAATGGGCCCAAAAGAACAGTGGCCTGTTAACGGGCCTGATCCGATATGGGCCGTAATTTGGCACAAAACACGGTAGGATGTGAACGGGCCTGATCTGCTATGCGCCTCAATTTGGCCCAAAACATGGCAGGGTGTTAACGGGCCAGCCCACTAGTGTCTGAAAAAACATGGTGGGCCTTTAGCTGGGCCGGCCTTTTCACCGGAATGGGCCTATTTTGGGTCGTGCCACGTGTCGACGTATCATAGGCGCCTCGTGTCCAATGAGTGGATGACATCTGTCCCAACGGTGAGCAAACACGTGTTTCCTCTGGCCAATGAGAATTTTACACGTGGAAACTCCCCGTTGGTCCGGGCTGTTAACAGATTATCATATCCAAAACCAGACCCGATAGCTTAACGGTGACCCATTACGGTCGATGCCATGTGTCGGTCACCCTTGACGAAAGCACTTATATGAGGCAGGATTTATCGTCATGGAAGTGGACAGTTCCATGATGATAATTTTGGTAATGTCATGGAACACTTCTACGACAACACGGGTATGATTATCTTGATTCTGTCGTAAAATCGTCATGGATGTACATGCATGACAGAAAACGTGACCTACTGTGACAAACACATATCATCGCGGAAGTGTATTTTTTAGAAGTGAGGGTAATCTATGCATAGTGGTTGATGCATGTTCTTGTCTTTGTTTCTCCGGTAGAAATCTTAGGGCACTCTTTGAAGTTCTTTGTGTTGGATTGAGTATTATGAATATGAATTTGCTTTGGTGTTATTTTAGTACGAACTCTAGGATAGATCAAACGGAAAGAATAGCTTTGTGTTATTTTAGTACGAACTCTTGAATAGATCGAATGGAAAGAATAGCTTTGAGGTGGTTTCGTACCCTACAAACAATTTATTCTTATGTTCTCCGCTAGATAGGAACTTTGGAGTGATTCTTCATCGCATTTTGAGGGATGGTTATATGGTCCAATTATATTAGCATTGTTGAGAGGTTGCACTAGCGAAAGTACGGACCCTAGGCCTCATTTTCAAGCATTGCAATACCGTTTTTGTGCCCGTTTACTATTTGCTACCTTACTGTTTTTATTTATTTAGATTATAAAAATATATTTGTACCATCCATATTACACTTTTATCACCAACTCTTCATCGAACTAGTGCACCTATACATTTTCCCATTGTATTGGGTGTGTTGGGGACACAAGAGATTTCTTGTATTTGGTTGTAGGGTCGTTTGAGAGAGACCATCTTCATCCTACACCTCTCACGGATTGATAAACCTTAGGTCATCCACTTGAGGGAAAATTTGCTACTGTCCTACAAAACTCTGCGCTTGGAGGCCCAACATGTGTCTACAAGAATAAAGATGTGTAGTAGACATCATACACCCAAGAGGCAAAATCCTCATTTTTCACAAGCTTAGGAGGAGGACCAACATGATTCATATGTGTGGAGGGAACCGGTCCTCCATAAGCAAGTGGAGGTTCAACACACGGGCAAAGATGCCACTCCCACTTCTACCAGTAGGCAAAGGAACTTGATCACTAGTAGCTTCCCCCTTGTTGGAGTTAGCATCCGTCACGTTGTTAGTGGGATCGACCACTTCCAACAATGCGGTGGATAATTTAAGCCTATCAAGAAAATTCTTAAGCATTCCTTTGACCTCGACTGTCATGGAGGTTTTCAATGTGTCCAAGGCCACATTGAACTCCTCACGAGAGACCGAGGATCCCCCATCGGCCGGAGACAAAGTGGGACTCGCACCGGGGTGCTCCTCCACCTCGTCTGTGGTGTCAACCATACTCTTCCAATGGCAAAGTCCTTAATAAAGAGACAAGGCTTTGATACCAATTGAAAGGATCGATATGGTTGACTAGAGGGGGGGTGAATAGGCAACTAACAATTTTTAGCTTTTCTTTACCAAATTAAACTTAGCATAAAAATAGGTTGTCTAGATATGCAACTAGGTGAGCAACCTATATAATGCAACAACAACAAGCACACAAGCAAGCAAGGAATACAACACAATAAGCTTGCACAAGTAAAGGTAAGAGATAACCAAGAGTGGAGCCGATGGAGACGAGGATATGCTACCGATGTTCCTTCCCTTTGAGACGAAGTACATCTCTGTTGGAGCGGTGTGGAGGCACAATGCTCCTCAAAGAAGCCACTAGGGCCACATTATTCTCCTCACGCCCTCACACAATCTGATATGCCGTGATTCCACTGTTGGTGCCCTTGGAGGCGGCGACCGAACCTTTACAAACAAGATTGGGGCTATCTCCACAACTTAATCAGAGGATCCCAACGACACCATGAAGCTTCACCACAATGGAATATGGCTCCACGGTGACCTCAACCATCTCGGGTGCTCAAACACCCACGAGTAACAAGATCCGCAAGGGATTAGTGGGGGAAATCAAATTTCTCTTGGTGGAAGTGTAGATCGGGGCCTTCTCAACCAATCCCTAGAAAATCAACAAGTTTGATTGGCTAGGGAGAGAGATCGGGCAAAAATGGAGCTTTCAACAAGAATGGAGCTTAGGGAGGGAAGAGGTGGTCTTCTTGGGGAAGAAGACCCCCTTTATATAGTGGGGGAAAAGATCCAACCTTGTTGGATATCGGGTTCCGGAAAAACCCTTAAGGTTCGAACTCTGTGGTGCGCACGAAGATCTACTTCCTACCGATCCACGTCCCAATGCCTCGCCATGAATCTAAGCTACATGATGAACAACATGAGGGACATGTGGTTTATACTAGTTTGGGACACCGTTGTGGTGTAATACCCTACTCTAGTGTGTGGTGTGGTGGATTGCCTCTGGGGCTGACGATCAATAGTACAGAGGAAGAACAGCCTCACAAGGGGTGTTCTTCAGCTGGTGCGGTGTTCTACTTGGGATGGATTCGATCGTCTCTCGATGAGATGATCTCTACTATGGTGGCTATCTCTATATATAGAGGCCCTCGTCCTCTTCCCAAATATTGAGCGGGAAGGGAGACAACAACAGCCATTTTGAAGGGGAACAACTAGTACAAGCTATCCTGACTAAAGTTGGTCATCGACTGCCAAAGGCACTCGCGATGACGTTGTCTTGGGCTCCACCGTGACCACCATCCTGCAACTATGCTGGTCTTGGTCTCGTTGCACTGATATGGTAACCTTTGCTTGATGCCTCGGTACTCTGCGCCTGCGCTTGCCCCCTTTGCACCAAACAGGAAACAAGGACGCTGCACCGGCTGGCGCCCGCCTGACGCCTGCCTGGTCTCGATCGTCTTGGCTTGCATCATGAGCACCTCGTGAGGTACCCCTGACTTGATCTCTCCGCCTCCTCGTGAGCCAGCCTAGTGAGGCCGCCCCTGAGGAAGCCTTGCGTCGTCCGCCCCGCGAGGCTTGGCCCCTCGCGAGGATCTTGAGCTTGGGTTGATGAAGACGGGCCGTACTGGGCCACTGCTTGAGCCACACTGCAGGCCGTAGGCAGGCAAGTCTGGGGACCCCCGTTCCCAGAACACCGACAGTAGCCCCCGGGCCCAAGGCGCGCTCGGAATTGGCTTAGCAACGAAGCCAAAGGGCAAGTGCAGAGCACCGCGGGCCCCAACAGCCTGCGGCCTTGGTCGCCGTATGGCGGTTGATTGGACGTGGGCGTCTCCGCTTCCCCATGCGGCCTCGACAACTGCCCGATTTGACAAGTCCCTGCTGCATGCAAAAAGAGTCATGATTACCTGCGATCATGGAGGCCGGCGGTTGGCCTCCTCTGGATTATAAGTCCGGAGAGGCGTGAGCCCCCGCAGTCCATCTCTTCTTGCCCCGCTCGCTTCTTCTTCCTCGCTCCCCTCCATCTTGCCGCCAATGGCACCGATCCGCCGGTTCTCAGCCGAGGAGAAAGGAAAGGCCCCCCGGGAGGGGCCCAACCCACTCCCACCAAAGAAGCGGCCGGTCCCCGGTCGCTACGACGAGGTCGCAAGGCTGGAGACATCGAGGCCTTGGTACGAGCAGCCACCTCATGGGTTTCCGCTACCTCTGTACGCCCGGGCTGAGGGCCCTAGAGAAGAAGACGCCGAGCGGCGCCGCCCGCGCCGCCGGCGACGCCGATGAGCCATGGCGGTGCGCGCCATTGCTCCTGGAGTCCACACCGTGGACTCCTCTTGCGAGCTCGTGCTCCACGCTGTGATGTCTCCGGGCACCTGGATCCACTTTCCTCCCTTCTTCGCCTTCAAGATGCCGCAATGAGGGCCCCTTGAGCTCTAGTTGCAGCACGCCGACTGCGGTACCCCGGCGACCGTAGCGGAGGTTGAAGTTGTCGCTCCGGGCAAGGTCTACATGACTCGAGGCTGGGGCGATATCGCCCGGGTCTGCTGAACAGGGGGTGCCGTCGTGATTCATTTCAAATACGATGGCGCCTCCTTGATGCTCTTCAAGGTCTTCGATGCAAAAGGCCGCCAGCTGGAGTGCTGCCCTAGAGGAGGCAGCCATGACGTCGATGTGGCAAGGGCTAGGCCTGCCACCCGCTTCCCCAGCGGCTCCTCCGGCAGCAGCGGCGATGCTTGGGAGTCCAGTGACTCTCCCGAGATCTTCGCGACTCCGGAGACGAGCGACGACAGCTACGTGCCCCCGAGCTCACGCCGTGCCCGGAGCAAGGCGGCCGCGTCAGGCCGTCGCCGTAGCTGATCTGGATGGGGTTGGCGCCAGCCTCCCGTGGCCCACTATTGGTGATGGCGTCATCCATGGGGGCGCGTGTAGTGAGGGATCCCTAGGATTAGCGCATTTTGCTCCCTGCGAGGAATTGAGAAAGCACCCCGTGGGGGCATGTAAAGTGTCCACAATGCTTTTGGTTGATATTATCCTTATTATGAAGTCATGCAAATACTTGTCCTGTTCCGGCTTGGTTCCCCCTTTCTAACCTCGCGACGACTTGGTGCTCTACGCTGACAGGTCCCGGTCCCCAGGAAGGCTTCAGCCGTCGCTGGTATGCCAGGTCACGATGCCATGGTCAAGGCCAGGAGGTGAGCGGCCCGAGGTCCAGTAAGAGCCCCTGAGGCGCGATGCTCAAGAGGTCGCCAAAAGGTGAGAAATAAAGGCAACATTGCCGCCACAGATCCACATTAAGTGGGGGTTTGGCGTCGCATCGATTAGCTATTCCACGAGCGAAACTTATCTCGAAAGCATGGAGCCGTTCCTTCGCGAGGTGCCGGACTTGTGCGTTGGCACCTGAGATGTAGCTGGGTTAGGCCTTCATAAGCTTCTCCTCCCTTCTATGCACTCTCCTTCGTGCTCTACGTCCTCAGGTCCTGGCCCTCGAGCGAGCTCAGTCGTCACTGCTATGCCAGGTCGTGATGCCGTGGACAAGGCCAGGGGGTGAGGGCTGGAGAGCCAGTAAGAGCTCCTGAGTCGCGATGCTCAGGAGCCCCCCTTTTAACGCACGAGCAGATCGTATGGGTAAGGGAGAGAGAGAGCTCGCAACGCCCCACACATTATTCCTCAGGTAGTCCCTGTAAACCAATCACGAGAGAAGCAAGGGTTGCCATTACGATTGCCGGCCGGCCATTGGTTGCTCCGAGAGTGTGGTGTGGGCACTGAGGGCTAGGTGAGGTGACGCTTGCAGGGCTGCCACGGACCAGAGCTCGACCACTCAGATTTGTCGACGCTGCAGGGACGGACCCATGCACAAGCGCCGTGCTAGTACGAGCGGCTCCAAAGGTAGGTGTCAATCGAGCAAGCGATTATCACAAGCGTGTTAAGCATGAAGAGCAAATCAGCTTAGATATATGCAGGAAAGATACATGCGACTGGGTCAGGCCTGAGCGGCTTGGGGATGATGCAGCCCGAGGGGCGCCTCCAGCAAGCTGAACTAAAGACATAAGCAAAAGAGATACATGCCGCAGGGACAGACCCATGCGACCTGGGAATAATGCAGCCCTAAGGGCGCTCCCAGCTGAAATGAAACTTGAAAGATGTCACCTGATACCATTGTAGAGCAGGTGTTGAAGTAGCTGAGGATGCGCGGTGAAGAAGCCAGTCCTCATGAGCCACTGGGCCCTGAGCCTCGGGAGGCTCTGGGGGTCCGGGTGGTTCCTCGAGGACCATCTCCATCTCTGCCAGGACCGCGTGGTGCCTGGCCTCCTGAGCTGCCAGAATGCTCCGCAGAAGGCGCGGGCGAGTAGCAGCCGTGTTCGGCAGGCCGAAAGGCATGCGAACATAGTTGTGTGGTGGACACTCACAACGTCCCACTAATAAAGGCCAGAAACGCTCCTGAGACGCAACTCGGCTGAACCCTGGGTAGTCGATGCAGACACGCAGCCCGCCATCCTCGCCTGGATGGGGGGCTACGTCAGGTAGGTGGCGATCGCCGCGTATGACTCTTGATTCCTGCAGCTCCTAAGTGACCTTGGTGATGAACTCCCGAGGGTTGGGCCCTCCCTGCCCCATGCCTTCCTGAGGGAAACATGCCGCATGGCACGCCTCCAAGTGGTGCTCGAGCGCCTCCCTCATGATCCTGGCAAAGTCTGAGGCCCTCCAGGAGAGAGCCTCCGAGCCCTGCCTGAGGAGGGGCCCGGGCGCGCCTTCCTATGCAACGGAAGGAGGCGCCCCTTGCGCAGGCGCAGATCCTGGCGCGGCGCCTCCGGAGATGCCTACCTCCTGAGGCCTTGAGCTGGGTAATATCTTCTTCTTCTTAGGAACTGCCTCAGGAGGGTTCTCACTCTTGCTGTCTGGGTCCTCGACTGATGCAACTTGGAAGGCACGCTCGAGAGAGCACACCGCATCCTTCTCTTCGCAGGGGACTGTGATGATTCCGTTGCTTCCCGGCATCTTGAGGACATTGTAACCATGATGAGTCACTGCCATGAACTTGGCCAGGGCTGGATACCCGAGGATGGCATTGTATGGCAGGCAAATGTGGGCAACGTCAAAGTCGATGAGCTCGGTACGATAGTTCTTGCGTTGTCCAAAGGTCACAGGGAGGCGAACCTGCCCTATCGGAGTGGTGGAGCCTTCAGTGACTCCTGAGAAAGGCTTAGTTGGCTGAAGTTGATCATATGGCACTTGGAGATCGTTGAACGTCTCGACGGACAGAATGTTAAGTCCTGCGCCGCCATCGATGAGGGTCCTGGTAACTTGCACATTGCTGATGCCTGGGAAGCAAAGCATTGGGAGGACACCAGTAGTAGCCGCACACTTGAGCTGATCCGCTGAGCTAAACGTGATGGCGCACGTGGACCACCTGAGAGGATGCGTGGCCTCGAGCTTGGGGAGGACTGCATTTACCTCGCGAGCAAACTCCTTGAAGATGCGCTGAGAGGCTGGGGCCTAGGCACCGTCCAAGATGCAAGCGATAGCACGTAGCTCCTGGAATCCCCCAGCCCCCTCGTCCTGGTGGTGGTCGTCATTACTTCTTGGTGGTGGTGGCAGAGGAGGAAGGCATGCATTGCCCTGTGAACGATCCTCGCGAGGCTGATCCCTCCTAGCCCCCTCATGAGGCTGGTCCTGCCAGCGATCCTCGCGAGGTTGGTCATGCCACTCCTGGCGAGGACCTCGGTCGTTGCACTCGGGGCGTCGACCGACGCGTCCTTCTCGAACGGCCCTAACCTCCTGGCATTCGTTGGTGTTGTGGGTGTAGAGGTTGTGGTAGGCGCAGAATCGGCTACCCTTGGATGACTTCGGCTGGTCCCTGCCGCACTTGGTGTCTGGTTCTGCAGCTGGAAGCTCGAGAAGGGAGAGGCGCCCCTCCTTAGCCCTCGCGCACTTGGTAGCTAGGTTGAACAGCTCCAGAGATGTGCACAGATCCTCCTGGATAACTAGCTCCTCCTTCATCTTGATGTCGCGGACGCTATCAGAGAATGCTGAGATGATGGCCTCCTTGGTCACCTTGGGAATCTTGAGGCGAGCGTTGTTGAAGTGCTGGATGTACTTCTACAAGGTCTCTCCAGCTTGCTGCTTGATGCAGCGCATGTCACCCACGACTGGAGGACGGTCGTGAGTGCCCTGGAAGTTGGTGATGAAACGGGTGCGCATCTCGTCCCAAGAGGAGATCGAGCTGGGAGGCAGGTTCAGGAGCCAGGTGCGGCCACCATCCTTGAGTGCCATGGGAAACCAGTTCGCCATGACCTTTTCATCTCTGTTGGCCGCCTCGATGCCCAGATTGTAGAGCTGCAGGAACTCTGCGGGGTCGGCAGTGCCATCGTAGCGAGGAGGCAGATCTGGCTTAAACTTGCCCAGCCAGGCGACACTGCATAGCTCGGTGGTGAAGGCGCGGCGGTCGACAGTGGAAACCGGAGCCCTTTGCAGACATGGGGCTTGCTCTTGGAGGTTCCCGCACGCCGCCGCCAGGGGCAGCGCGGGGTCTTGACGTGCTGGCACAGGGATGCGGTCTTGACGTGCTGGAGCGGGGAGCACGCGAGCGTCTTCTTGAGGCCGAGGGATCTCTTGGCAGCTCCTTTCCTGCCGCGCGAGTGCTGGACGCGGTGGGTCTCATCCAGGGGCCGCGTGCCTTGGAGCCAGGGCACCTTCTTGGGGAGGAGGTGGCCGAGGCACCTCCTGAGCTGCATCGCCCACGCAGGACGAGGGTCGAGGCAGCGAGAGGGACGGCGCAGGAGAGCCCCCTGCAGCACTGACGAGCTCGGTGATGCGAGCGAGCCACTCCTTGTAGAGTTCGTCGACGGGGCAGTGGTGCAGGAGCTCATGGGAGCGCGACAAGCGTGAGACGACGAACCAGCTAGAGTTAGCGACGGAGTGGTGGTGCGGCCTTCCCGCCGCACCGAGGGATGCAACAACGACGCTTGCTTCTCGTTCCCCGCTGGGCCGGTGGCGGCGTTGGCGGCAGGCGACGGGGAACGACGAGGAGGCCCACCAACGGGAGCCGTCTGGGCGACGCGGGCGGCGAGAGCAGCCCGACGCTCGGCGCAAGCTCGGCGAGCATCCGCCATGGGTGCGACAAACGATGGAACGAGGAACAGTGGAAGAAAGATTCCGGCGCACCCCTACCTGGCACGCCAAATGTCGGATATTGGTTTCCGTCAAAACCCTTAAGGTTCAAACTCTGGGGTGCGCACGAAGATCTACCTCCTACCGATCCACGTCCCAACGCCTTGCCGTGAATCAAAGCTACATGATGAACAACACGAGGGACACGAGGTTTATACAAATTCGGGCCAGCTTTGTGGTGTAATACCCTACTCTAGTGTGTGGTGTGGTGGATTGCCTCTGGGGCTGATGATGAACAGTACAGAGGAAGAACAGCCTCGCGAGGGGTGTTCTTGAGCTGGTGCGGTGTTCTACTTGGGATGGATTCGATCATCTCTAGATGAGATGATCTCTACTGTGGTGGCTATCTCTATATATAGAGGCCCTGCTCCTCTTCCCAAATAAGGAGAGGGAAGGGAGCCAACAACGGCCATTTTGAAGGGGAACAGCTAGTACAAGCTATCCTGACTAAAGTTAGTCTTCGACTGCCAAAGGCACTGGCGATGACGCTGCCTTGGGCTCCACCGTGACCTCCGTCCTGCCGCTCTGCTGGTCTTGGTCTCGTTGCACCGATATGGTAACCTTTGCTTGATGCCTCGGTACTCCGCGCCTGCGCTTACCCCCTTTGCACCAAACAGGAAACGAGGACGCTGCACCGGCTGGCGCCCGCCTGGCGCCTGCCTGGTCTCAATCGTCTTGGCTTGCGTCATGAGCACCTCGCGAGGTACCCCTGCCTTGATCTCTCCGACTCCTCGTGAGCCTGCCTGGTGAGGCCACCCCTGAGGAAGCCTTGCATCGTCCACCCCGCGAGGGTCTTGAGCTTGGGTTGATGAAGACGGACCGTACTGGGCAACTGCTTGAGCCATGTCGCAAGCCGCACGCAGGCAAGTCTGGGGACCCCCATTCCCAGAATGCCGACAGTAGCCCCCGGGCCCAAGGCACGCTCGGAGTTGGCTTAGCAGCGAAGCCAAAGGGCAAGTGTAGGGCGCCGCAGGCCCCAACAGCCTGCAGCCTTGGTCGCCGTGTGGCGGTTGATTGGACGTGGGCTCCTCCGCTTCGCCACGCGGCCTCGGCAACTACCCAATTTGACGAGTCCCTGCTGCATGCAAAAAGAGTCATGATTACCTGCGATCATGGAGGCCGACGGTTGGCCTCCTCTGGACTATAAGTATGGAGAGGCGTGAGCCCCCGCAGTCCATCTCTCCTCGCCCCACTCGCTTTTTCTTCCTCGCTCCCCCTCCATCTTGCCGCCAATGGCACCAATCCGCCGGTTCCCAGCCGAGGAGAAAGGAAAGGCCCCGCGGGAGGGGCCCGACCCACTCCCACTGAAGAAGCGGCCGGTCCCTGGCCACCGCGACGAGGTCGCAGGATGGAGACGTCGAGGCCTTGGTACGAGCGGCCACCGCATGGGTTTCCGCTACCTCTGTACGCTCGGGCTGAGGGCCCTGGAGAAGAAGATGCCGAGCGGCACCGCCCGCACCGCCAGCGGCGCCGACGAGCCATGGCGGTGCGCGCCATTGCTCCTGGAGTCCACGCCACGACTCCTCTCGCGATCTCGTGCTCCACGCTGCGATGCCTCCAGGCACCAGGATCCACTTTCCTCCCTTCTTCGCCTTCGACATGCCGCCGCGAGGGCCCCTCGAGCTCTGGTTACAGCACGCCGGTGGTGGTACCCTGGCGACCGGAGCGGAGGTTGAAGTTGTCGCTCTGGGCAAGGTCTACATGACCCGAGGCTGGGGCGAGATCGCACGGGTCTGCCGAACAGGGGGTACCCTTGTGATTCATTTCGAATACGATGGCGCCTCCTTGACGCTCTTCAAGGTCTTCGATGCAGAAGGCTGCCGGCTGGAGTGCTGCCCCAGAGGAGGCAGCCAGGACGTCGATGTGGCAAGGGCTAGGCTTGCCACCCGCTTCCCCAGCGGCTCCTCCAGCAGGATCGACGATGCTTGGGAGTCCAGTGACTCTCCCGAGCTCTTCGCGACTCCGGAGCCAAGCGACGACAGCTACGTGCCCCCGAGCTCACGTTGTGCCCGGAGCAAGGTAGCCGCACCAGGTCGTCGTCGTAGCTGATCTGGATGGGGTTGGCGCCAGCCTCCCGTGGCCCACTATTGGTGATGGCGTCGGCCATGGGGGCGCGTGTAGTTAGGGATCCCTAGGATTAGCGCCTTTTGCTCCCTGCGAGGATTGAGAAAGCACCCCGTGGGGACATGTAAAGCGTCCGCAATGCTTTTGGTTGATATTATCCTTATTATGAAGTGATGCAAATGCTTGTCCTGTTCCGGCTTGGTTCCCCCTTTCTAACCTCACGACGACTTGGTGCTCTACGCTGACAGGTCCCGGTCCCCATGCAGGCTTCAGCCGTCGCTAGTATGCCAGGTCGCCATGTCGTGGTCAAGGCCAGGAGGTGAGCAGCCTGAGGTCCAGTAAGAGCCCCTGAGGCGCAATGCTCAGGAGGTCCCCTTTAGCGCTCAAGTAGTCGCCGAAAGGCGAGAAAGGAAGGCAACGTTGCCGCCACAGAGCCACATTAAGTGGGGGTTTGGCGTCGCATCAATTAGCTATTCCAGGAGCGAAACTTATCTCGAAAGCATGGAGCCGTTCCTTCGCGAGGTGCCGGACTTGTGCGTCGGCACCTGAGATGTAGCTGGGTTAGGCCTTCGTGAGCTTCTCCCCCCTTCTCTACACTCTCCTTCATGCTCTACGTCCTCAGGTCCCGGCCCTCGAGCAAGCTCAGCCGTCGCTGGTATGCCAGGTCACGATGCCGTGGACAAGGACAGGGGTGAGGGCTGGAGAGCCAGTAAGAGCTCTTGAGTCGCGATGCTCAGGAGCCCCCCTTTTAACACGCGAGCGGATCGTACGGGTAAGGGAGAGAGAGAGCTTGCAACGCCCCCACATTATTCCTCAGGTAGTCCCTGTAAACCAATAACGAGAGAAGCAAGGGTTGCCATTACGATTGCCGGCCGGCCATTGGTTGCTCCGAGAGTGTGGTGTGGGCACTGAGGGCCAGGTGAGGTGATGCTTGCAGGGCTGCCGCAGGCCAGAGCTCGACTACTCTGATTTGTCGATGCTGCAGGGACGGACCCATGCACAAGCGTCGTGCCAGTACAAGCGGCTCCAAAGGTAGGTGTCAATCGAGCAGGCGATTATCACATGCGGGTTAAGCATGAAGAGTAAATCAGCTTAGATAGATGCAGGAAAGATACATGCCACTGGGTCAGGCCCGAGCAGCTTGGGGATGATGCAGCCCGAGGGGCGCCCCCAGCAAGGTGAACTAAAGACATAAGCAAAAGAGATACATGCCGCAGGGACAGACCCATGCGACCTAGGAATAATGCAGCCCTGATGGCGCTCCCAGCTGAAATGAAACTCGAAAGATGTCACCTGATACCATTGTAGAGCGGGTGTTGAAGTAGCTGACGATGCGCGGTGAAGAAGCTGATCCTCATGAGCCACCGAAGCCCTGAACCTCGGGAGGCTCTGGGGGTCTGGGTGGTTCCTCGAGGACCATCTCCATCTCTGCCAGGACCGCGTGGTGCCTGGCCTCCTGAGCTACCAGAATGCTCCACGGAAGGTGCTGGTGAGCAGCAGCCACGTTCGGCAGGCCAAAAGGCATGCGAACGTAGCTGTGTGGTGGACCCTCATAGCGTCCCACGCGCAAAGGCCAGAAACGCTCCTGAGACACGACTCGGCTGAGCCCTGGATAGTCGATGCAGACACACAGCCCGCCATCCTCGCCTGGATGGGGGGCTACGTCGGGTAGGTGGCGATCACCGCGTATGACTCTTGATTCTTGCAGCTCCTGAGTGACCTTGGTGATGAACTCCTGAGGGTTGGGTCCTCCGTGCCCCATGCCTTCCTGAGGGAAACATGCCGCATGACACGCCTCCAAGTGGTGCCCGAGCGCCTCCCTCATGATCCTGGCAAAGTCTGAGGCCCTCCAGGAGAGAGCCCCCGAGCCCTACCCAAGGAGGGGGCCGGGCGCGCCTTCCTATGCGACGGAGGGAGGCGCCCCTTGCGCAGGCGCAGATCTTGGCACGACACCTCCAGAGATGCCTACCTCCTGAGGCCTAGAGCTGGGTGATGTCTTCTTCTTCTTAGGAACTGCCTCGGGAGGGTTCTCACACTTGCTGTCTGGGTCCTTGACTGTTGCAGCTTGGAAGGCACGCTCGAGAGAGCACACCGCATCCTTCTCTTCGCAGGGGACTGTGATGATTCCGTTGCTTCCCAGCATCTTGAGGACATTGTAACCATGATGAGTCACTGCCTTGAACTTGTCTAGGGCTGGATACTCGAGGATGGCATTGTATGGCAGGCGAATGTGGGCAACGTCGAAGTTGATGAGCTCGGTATGATAGTTCTTGCGTTGTCCAAAGGTGACAGGGAGGCAAACCTGCCCTATCGGAGTGGTGGAGCCTTCAGTGACTCCTGAGAAAGGCTTGGTTGGCTGAAGTTGATCATATGGCACTTGGAGATCGTTGAACGTCTCGACGGACAGAATGTTAAGTCCTGCGCCGCCATCGATG
The DNA here is from genome assembly GCF_018294505.1 of Triticum aestivum. Taxonomy (NCBI): domain Eukaryota; kingdom Viridiplantae; phylum Streptophyta; class Magnoliopsida; order Poales; family Poaceae; genus Triticum; species Triticum aestivum. The sequence goes on along the minus strand of NC_057807.1, from coordinate 306,431,031 downwards.
AGGGTCCTGGTAACTTGCACATTGCTGATGACTGGGGAGCAAAGCATTGGGAGGACACCAGCAGTAGCCGCACACTTGAGCTGATCCGCTGAACTAATCGTGATGGCGCACGTGGACCACCTGAGAGGACGCGTGGCCTCGAGCTTGGGGAGGACTGCATTCACCTCGCAGGCAAACTGCTTGAAGATGCACTGAGAGGCTGGGGCCTGGGCATCATCCAAGATGCAAGCGATAGCACGTGGCTCCTGGAAGCGATAGCCCCCTCGTCCTGGTGTTGGTCATCATTCCTTCTTGGTGGTGGTGGCAGAGGAGGAAGGCCTGCGTTGCCCTGCGGACGATCCTCGCGAGGCTGATTCCTCCAAGCCCCCTCACGAGGCTGGTCCTGCCAGTGATCCTCGCGAGGTCGGTCACGCCACTCCTGACGAGGACCTCGGTCGTTGCGCTCGGGGCATCGACCGATGCGTCCTTCTCGAACGGTCCTGAGCTCCTGGCATTCGTTGGTGTTATGGGTGTAGACGTTGTGGTAGGCGCAGAATCGGCTACCCTTGGACGACTCCGGCTGGTCCCTGCCATGCTTCGTGTCTAGTTCTGCTGCAAGCACAGCTGCTCCTTTGCGCTTCACGTCCTTCGCCTTTGCTTTCTTCTCTTCTGGGTCAGCAGCTGGAAGCTCGAGAAGGGAGAGGCGCCCCTCCTCAACCCTCACACACTTGGTCGCCAGGTTGAACAGCTCCAGAGATGTGCACAGATCCTCGTGGATAGCTAGCTCCTCCTTCATCTTGATGTCGCGGACACTGTCAGAGAACGCTGAGATGATGGCCTCCTTGGTCACCTTAGGAATCTTGAAGCGAGCGTTGTTGAAGCGCTGGATGTACTTCTACAAGGTCTCTCCAGGTTGCTGCTTGATGCGGTGCAGGTCACCCACGACTCGAGGACGGTCGTGAGTGCCCTGGAAGTTGGCGATGAAGCGGGTGCGCATCTCGTCCCAAGAGGAGATTGAGCCGGGAGGCAGGTTCAGGAACCAGGTGCGGCCACCATCCTTGAGCGCCATGGGAAACCAGTTCGCCTTGACCTTTTCGTCTCCGTTGTCCGCCTTGATGCCCAGCTCGTAGAGTTGCAGGAACTCTGCGGGGTCGGCAGTGCCGTCGTAGCGAGGAGGCAGATCTGGCTTAAACTTGCCCGGCCAGGCAACACTGCGTAGCTCGGTGGTGAAGGCGCGGCAGCCGGCAGTGGAAACCGGAGCCCTTTGCAGACACGGGGCTTGCTCTTGGAGGTTCCCGCATGCTGCCGCCGGGGGCAGCGTGGGGTCTTGACGTGCTGCCGCAGGGATGTGGTCTTGACGTGCTGGAGCGGGGAGCACACGAGCGTCTTCTTGAGGCCGAGGGATCTCTTGGCAGCTCCTTTCCTGCCGTGCGGGCGCTGGACGCGGTGGGTCTTATCCAGGGGCCGCGCGCCTTGGAGCCAGGGCACCTTCTTGGGGAGGAGGTGGCGGAGGCACCTCCTGAGCTGCATCGCCCACGCAGGATGAGGGTCGAGGCAGTGAGAGGGACGGCGCAGGAGAGCCCCCTGCGGCGCTGACGAGCTCAGTGATGTGAGCAAGCCACTCCTTGTAGAGGTCATTGACGGGGCAGTAGTGTAGGAGCTCACGTGCCAGGAGCAGTGCGGCCTGCGCGTCCGGGGGAGCACGACGAGCGCGAGACGATGAACCAACTTGAGTTAGCGACGGGGTGGTGGTGCGGCCTTCCCACCGCACCGAGGGATGCAGCAACAATGCTTGCTACTCGTTCCCCGCTGGGCCGGTGGCGGCGTTGGCGGCAGGAAAAAAAGCGATGGGGAATGACGAGGAGGCCCACCGACAGGAGCCGTCTAGGTGACGGGGGCGGCGAGAGCAGCCCGACGCTCGGCGCAAGCTCGGCGAGCGTCCGCCATGGGTGCGACGAACGATGGAACGCGGAACAGCGGAAGAAAGATTCTGGTGCACCCCTACCTGACGCGCCAAATGTCGGATATCGGGTTCCGTCAAAATCCTTAAGGTTCGAACTCTGGGGTGCGCACGAAGATCTACTTCCTTCCGATCCATGTCCCAACGCCTCGCCGTGAATCTAAGCTACACGATGAACAACACGAGGGACACGAGGTTTATACTAGTTTGGGCCAGCGTTGTGGTGTAATACCCTACTCTAGTGTGTGGTGTGGTGGATTGCCTCTGGGCTGATGATGAACAGTACAGAGGAAGAACAGCCTCGCGAGGGGTGTTCTTGAGCTGGAGCGGTGTTCTACTTGGGATGGATTCGATCGTCTCTAGATGAGATGATCTCTACTGTGGTGGCTATCTCTATATATAGAGGCCCTGGTCCTCTTCCCAAATATTGAGCGGGAAGGGAGCCAACAACGGCCATTTTGAAGGGGAACAACTAGTACAAGCTATCCTGACTAAAGTTGGTCTTCGACTGCCAAAGGCACTAGCGATGACGCTGTCTTGGGCTCCATCGTGACCTCCATCCTGCCGCTCTGTTGGTCTTGGTCTCATTGCACCGATATGGTAACCTTTGCTTGATGCCTCGGTACTCCGCGTCTGCGCTTGCCCCTTTGCACCAAACAGGAAATGAGGATGCTGCACCGGCTGGCGCCTGCCTGGTCTCAATCGTCATGGCTTGCGTCATGAGCACCTCGCGAGGTACCCCTGCCTTGATCTCTCCGCCTCCTTGTGAGCCTGCCTGGTGAGGCCGCCCCTGAGGAAGCCTTGCATCGTCCGCCTCGCGAGGGTCTTGAGCTTGGGTTGATGAAGACGGGCCGTACTGGGCCACTGCTTGAGCCATGCTGCAGGCCGCAGGTAGGCAAGTCTCGGGACCCCCGTTCCCAGAACGCCGACAGTAGCCCCCGGGCTCAAGGCGTGCTCGGACTTGGCTTAGCAGCGAAGCCAAAGGGCAAGTGCAGGGCGCCGCGGGCCCCAACAGCCTGCGGCCTTGGTCACCGCGTGGCGGTTGATTGGACGTGGGCGTCTCCGCTTCCCCACGCGGCATCGGCAACTCCCCAATTTGACAAGTCCCTACCGCATGCAAAAAGAGTCATGATTACATGCGATCATGGAGGCCAACGGTTGGCCTCCTCTGGACTATAAGTATGGAGAGGCGTGAGCCCCCGCAGTCCATCTCTTCTCGCCTCGCTCATTTCTTCTTCCTCGCTCCCCCTCCATCTTGCCGCCAATGGCACCAATCCGCCGGTTCTCAGCCGAGGAGAAAGGAAAGGCCTCCCAGGAGGGGCCGACCCGCTCCCGGCGAAGAAGCAGCCGGTCCCTGGCCGCCGCGACAAGGTCGCAAGGATGGAGACGTCGAGGCCTTGGTACGAGCGGACACCTCATGGGTTTCCGCTACCTCTGTACGCCCAGGATGAGGGCCCTGGAGAAGAAGATGCCGAGCGGCGCCGCCCGCACCACCGGCGACGCCAACAAGCCATGGCGGTGCACGCCATTGCTCTTGGAGTCCATGCTGTGGACTCCTCTCGTGAGCTCGTGCTCCACGCTGCGATGCCTCTGGGCACCTGGATCTGCTTTCCTCCCTTCTTCGCCTTCGACATGCCGTCGTGAGGGCCCCTCGAGCTCTGGTTGCAGCACGCCGACTGCGGTACCCCGGCGACCGGAGCGGAGGTTGAAGTTGTCGCTTCGGGCAAGGTCTACATGACCCGAGGCTGGGGCGCGATCACCCGGGTTTGCCGAACAGGGGGTGCCCTCGTGATTCATTTTGAATACGATGGCGCCTCCTTGATGCTCTTCAAGGACTTCGATGCAGAAGGCCACCGGCTGGAGTGCTGCCCTAGAGGAGGCAGCCAGGACGTCAATGTGGCAAGGGCTAGGCCTGCCACCCGCTTCCCTAGCGGCTCCTCCGGTATCAGCGGTGATGCTTGGGAGTCCAGCGACTCTCCCAAGCTCTTCGCAACTCCGGAGACGAGCGACGATAGCTACGTGTCCCCGAGCTCACGTTGTGCCCAGAGCAAGGCAGCCGCGTCAGGCCATTGCCGTAGCTGATCTGGATGGGGTTGGCGCCGGCCTCCCGTGGCCCACTATTGGTGATGGCGTCGGCCATGGGGGCGCGTGTAGTTAGGGCTCCCTAGGATTAGAGTCTTTTGCTCCCTCCGAGGAATTGAGAAAGCACCCCATGGGGCATGTAAAGCTTCTGCAATGCTTTTGGTTGATATTACATCTGTAGCTACTTCCACAGAGTTTAGGGCTGTGCTAAAATCCGGCATGATACTACCGCTCGTAGGGAGCGGTACTACCGCGTAGTGGCGGAAGTAAAAAAATTACTTCTACTTCACATGCGCCAACGTCAGGGCTGGAGGCAGCGGTACTACCGCTTACCAGGAGCGGTACTACCACTGGTCCTTGCGGTACTACTGCTCCCTTGAGCGGTAGTACTGCAAGCCCCTGTGGTACTACTTCTCCCTTGAGCAGTACTACCACATGCCACAGATACTCTAGCAAATTGGAAGCCTTCATTTTGCAGAGACAAGGATAAACGGACAGTGCTCCAAAGAAGTGAAGGAAAGGTGGTGCAAAGGAACAGATGTGTACGTGTTGATTCCACCATAATCTTTCCGAAGCGGACCTCCTCTTAACGGTACGGCTTTCCTACAACTCAAATCCACCAAAAAGAAACGTAGAGAACCGCCGTCTTCGATAGGCTCCGAGGGGCACCGAATCGTCTTGTGCCTAGGCATGAGTTATCTGAAATGCTCAATGCACACGATTAGTCCGCAAATGCATTGTCATCAATCACCAAAACCACATAGGGAGAAATATGCCCTTACACAAGCAACGACCAAGACTCCTACGAAACCGTGGTCGTGGTGGCAGCCATGTCGAGACGTGGTTTGTTATGGACGGTCAGGGGGGTAAGTAGTGAGTGGTGGCTGAAGAATAGTGGCAGCTCCGGCGGTGGGGTGGGGGGAGAGAGGGTGGAGGCGTTGGAGGCGAGTGGAGTGCTACTATCCCCAACAGGAGGGCCACGGGGAGGACAAGGGCATGCGTCCAGCCCGTCTGCACGATGTCCGTTTCACCCCAAACTCGGCGCAAGTTTGGGCCAGGAATGGGTTGAAAATGGACAAAATCCGGACATTTTTTCGGTTGGGGCCGCGTGTTGGGCCGCGCTATTCGTCCGTTCTACCGCAAACGGACGCACCCGGACAGGATGGGGTCGCACGCTGGAGTTGGCCTGAAGCAAACTAAACCGAGGGAGTATAAAACAATCATAAATATGGCCACATTATATAGAAACACCGAATTTCCTATGTGTGTGTGTGTGTGTGTTTGCAGAAAACAACCAACGCTCCCCGCAAAAAGAAACCAACATTCAGTAGTCCTTTTTGCCAAAAACACTAACTGCTCGATTGACCGCCATGCAACAAACTAAGTCGACCCCTTATAGTTAAGGGAACATGCAACCATGACTGAGACTCCTCTCCGGTCAATAACCAAGAGCAGGACCTGGATGCCCGTATTGATTCCCACACATTAAATAAAGATCTTTATCGGTTGGACCATGATGTCAAGGATTTAGTTAATCCCGTGTGCGATTCTCTTTGTCCGGCAATATGTTACTTGCCCGAGATTCGATCACCGGTATCTCCATACCTAATTCAATCTTGTTACCGGCAAGTCTCTTTACTCGTTCCGTAAGACAAGATCACATGAATAAACTCATTAGTCACTTGTTTGCAAGCTTCTTATGGTGTTGTATTATCGAGAGGGCCCAGAGATATCTCTTCGTCACACGGAGTGACAAATCCCAGTCTTGACTCATGCAACTCAGCAGACACCTTCGGAGATACCTATAGACCACCTTTATGATCGCCAGGTTATGAAGTGACATTTTATAGCACACAAGGTATTCCTACGGTATCCGGGAGTGACATGATCTCATGGTCTAAGGAACAGATACTTGACATGAAGAAAGTTGTAGCAAATACTAAGTGATACAATCTGATGCTAAGCTTACCATTGCTTCGAACCATATGTCCCGGGACCGTGTGATGTTTGTGGAGCAAGATGAGAGTGTCAAGAAAAATGTCAAATTTGGCAGCATCTTGAGCATGGTGATCCGTGGGCTTGGCACTATCACGTAAACCATATGATCCAGCGACCAACGAGCCCTCACTGGCGTGTACTTCACCCCACGCCTAAAAACGAGCATCATCAGTCTCGCAATGGCAGGTGTCTCTATTGTTCATCTTGATGTTTCGTAGCCATGATGTCTGCTTGGAGGTGTAGCACGATGGCGAGGTGTGGCGATGGCACATGCGCCTCAGACATCAGGACTTCAACGCGCTCCGCCGCATGGCGCACAGAGACATGGTCTGAGGGTTGCGTGTCCTTGATCATGTGGAGGAGCTCTCCGACGAGTGCCTGGCTAGAAAGCAATGGTGTGCCCCATTCCCTTGTTAGGTGAGGTACCGCGTGATGGAGGCACTCAAGGTCATGCATGCGGATCTGTGCAGTGCCATTTCTCTGGGACACCCGACGGAGAACGTTGCTTCATGCTACTCGTTGATGACTACAACCACGACATGTGGGTGGTGATGTTGCCGTCAAAGGACATCACTGCCACAAACATAAAGCACTTTGTCATCGCAGCAGAGATAGAGTGCAGCGGGCATCTGCACATGTTCTACATTAGACCAGGGCAGGTAGTTCACCCCCTCTCTACTTGGTGAATATGGAGGAGTGGTACCTCACCCCGTCATACTAACAGCAGCAAAACGACATGGTGGAGCACAGAAAACAGACTGTCACCATCAAGGCCTGGAGCATGCTCAAGGTGAAGAACATGCCCAACTTGTTTTGGGGCGAGGCCTTGGGGAATGTTGTATTCATTCTCAACCGCTCCTATACCCGCAACATCGATGGCAAGACATCATACGAGGTCTCGCATGGGAGGAAGCTTAATGTGCACTACTTGCGCGTGCTTGGGTGTATTGCTCATGTGAAGGTCACACGTCTAGGCCTCAAGAACCTTGACGACTATAGCTAGAAGATGGTCTTAATCGACTATGAACCAGGATCCAAGGCATATAGAGTATATGATCTTGTGGCAAAATGCATGTACACGACATGCGACATGGTGTTTGATGAGGGCGCCAGCTGAGATTGGGGTGCCGAAGGAGAGCCGCTCATGATTGACCACATGGTGCCCGGTGGATCAACGTCGAGACATGTTAGCATGATAGCCAAAAACACTCAACGACGGCCAGTCTGGATACGCCCGCAGCAACACCAGTCAAGCCGGAGTGAAATGCTACCAAGGCAGCCAGTCCTTTCACAGCCTTCCAAATCGCTGCCATGGCAGCCAATCCTGGCAGCCCGCGTGCAATCCATGTAATTAATGGGGAGATCGAGTTTGTCTTCCGTCCCTTAGAGCACTCGGACCTCTTCAACATCGATGATGGCGCCGTCATCGTGCATCGGTTTTTTCCATATCACCAACCTTCTTGGTGGTCCCGCTCAACCGGTGGCAAGGTTAGCTTGCCTTCTTCTCACAGGCAGGAGCCCACGACATTCACCGACATTGAGCCCCATGACAGCTAGCATCGGGCAATGCTCAAAGAGATGGGCTCCATTGAAGAAATCGGTACGTGAACACTCAGCGATATCTCCACAGGACACCAGTCGATCGACCTGAAATGGTGTACAAGGTCAAGAAGGACACCACTGACGCCATGTTCAAGCACAAGGAGCGGCTCATTGCAAAGCTCTTTGTGCATCAGGAGGGCATCGATGTTGATTAGGTCTTCGCCCCTGTCGTGAGGCTTAGCTCCATGCGGGTTACGATGGCCGCCCTCTCCCAACTCGGTTGGCAACTCCACCACCTCAATATCAATCGGTGTTACTCAATGGAGATCTACATGAGGAAGTGTACGTCATGCAGTTGGCTTTTCCCATCATGTTGAGGAGCATAAGGTGTATCGCCTCCACAAAAGCCTTGTACTGGCTATAACAGGCACGACGGGCGTGGAACGCCAAGTTTGACGACACCCTTGAGGGCCTCGACTTCACTAGCAGACCCTCGAAGCACGCCATGTATGCTCGAGGGAAGGGGACTCGGCTCTTGCTCGGGGTGTATGTCAACGATCTTATCATCACCAGCACAGATGCAGAGGAGATTGTGAAGTTCAAGAGAGATGATGGCGTATTTGCGCATCAAGGTGAAGCAGATGGCGTACAAAATCGTGTTGTCTTGGGTAGCGTGCATCGGCAAGTTCCTAGGCTTGCGGGCATGGCTGACTGCAGTATGGTTCATGTGCCAATGGAGCCTCGACTCAAGCTGAGCAAAGAGAGCTCCGAGACCCCCGTGGACGCCACTCACTACCACAACATTGTCGATGGGTTGTGCTACCTCGTCCATACCCGCCCGATCATCACCTTCGTCGTGGGCTATGTCCGTTGGTTCATGGAGGCGCCCACGGCTGCGCATGTCGCTGCCATCACTATTGAGAACTATGTTTAGTTAGGAAATACTAGATAGACTAGGATATGTTCTGGCTTGTCTTGTACTCCAAGTTGATCATGTAATCCTATATATATATATATATACCCATGGGGTTCAAGCAATAAAAATAATCGATCCACCAATCCCTCTATGTTCCCTTCTAACATGGTATCAGACTAACTGATCCAAATCCTAGCCACCGCCGCCGCTTCTGTCCCGTGCACTGCCCCGGGGGCGGTAGGCCTCCATGACCGCCACCGGGGGCCGCGCCGCCCGTACCTAGGGTTCGTCCACCGGTCTTGTTGATTGGCTGCTCTAGAGAGTCTTTTTCCCGATCCTTTGATCCGGGTTTTCTCTCTCGCGGGTTGTTTTGATCGGTGTTTTCTTTTTGGTTTTCCGATCTAAGATTGGTTTGCGTTGCCCGATGCCACCTTCGACACCCGCACCTCTACTCCAACATCGGCGTCGACTACACCGACCACTTCGTCATCAACCGCGCAGCAAGGCTGGATGTGCCGCCTGATACGTCCATTTTGCATCATGTTTTCCTACTGTTATTTACATTGTTTTATGCATAATAATGCTTTATGGAGTAATTCTAATGCCTTTTCTCTCATAATATGCAAGGTTTACACAAAGAGGGAGAATGTCGGCAACTAGAATTCTGGACATGAAAAATCTATGTTAGAGTACCTATTCTACACATCTCCAAATGAGTTGAAAATATATGGATAATTGTTTTGGAATATATAAAAAATACTCGAGCAAATAACTACCGGAGGGGGCCCACCTGGTGAGCACAAGACACTAGCGTGCGCCAGGCCCCCCAAGCGTGCACCTCTGGTGCCCATCTTCTGGTATATAGGTCATTTTGACCTAGAAAAAATAAGGAGAGGACTTTCGGGATGGAGAGCCGCCGTCTCGAGGTGGAACTTGGGCAGGAGCACCTTTCCCCTCCGGCGGAGTGATTCCGCCGGGGGAACTGCCCTCCCGGAGGGGGAAATCGAAGCTATCATCATCACCAACAACCCTCTCATCTTTGGGAGACCAATCTCCATCAACATCTTCAACAACACCATCCTCTAAAACCCTAGTTCATCTCTTATGTTCAATCTTTGTACCGGAACCTCAGATTGGTACGTGTGGGTGACTAGTAGTGTTGATTACATCTTGTAGTTGATTACTATATGGTTTATTTGGTGGAAGATTACATGTTCAGATCCATTATGCTATTTAATATCCCTCTGATCTTGAGCATGATTATCATTGGTGAGTAGTTCCTTTTGTTCTTGAGGTCACGGGAGAAATCTTGTTGCAAGTAATCATGTGAACTTGATATGTGTTTGATATTTTAATGATATGTATGTTGTGATTCCCTTAGTGGTGTCATGTGAACGTCGACAACATGGCACTTCACCATATTTGTGCCTAAGGGAATGCATTGTGGAGTAGCTAGTAGATGTGGGTTGCTAGAGTGACAGAAGCTTAAACCCTACTTTATGTGCTACTTCATAAGGGACCGATTTGGACCCAAATGTTTAATGCTATGGTTAGATTTTACATTAATACTTTTTTCATAGTTGTGGATGCTTGTGAGGGGGTTAATCATAAGTGGGAGGTTTGTTCAAGTAAGAACAACACCCAAGCACCGGTCCACCCACATATCAAATTATCAAAGTAGCAAACACAAATCAAACCAACATGATGAAAGTGACTAGATGAAATTCTCGTGTACCCTCAAGAACACTTTCCCTATTATAAGAACCGTTTTGGCCTATACTTTGCCACAAAAGGATTGTGCTACCTTGCTGCACTTTATTTACCGTTACCGTTACTTGCTCATTACCAATTATCTTGCTATCAAACTACATGTTACCGACATTTTCAATGCTTGCAGAAAATACCATGTTGAAAACCACTTGTCATTTCCTTCAGCTCCTCGTTGGGTTTGACACTCTTACTTATCGAAAGGACTAAGATTGATCACCTATACTTGTGGGTCATCACCGCCAAAGGGACACCTTCATGCGATATTGCTGGCTGCTCGTCCGCATGGTCTCCATTACCGGTTTATCTTCGTCGGCATCGCCCGGTACATCACCAACAACATTGCCATCGACTCTGATCTGCACGTCATCCCTGCCATGGCGCGTACAACACTGTCATCGGTCTGATCAACCGGTCACACGGCTATCTTCACAAAGCACGCCCCTGAGCACGTGCCTACCGTCGATCGAGCCACAGGTTGCCGTCGTGTCGTCCCTTTGGACCGCTGCGTCGCCGCCCGAGGTCTTCTCGCTGGCTGAGCCAACCCGCCCGATGCTCCCGCCGGGGCACGTGGTCCCTACCCTGCCCGAGGTCGTTGTCGGTGTCAAAACTGGTAGATCTCGGGTAGGGGGTCCCAAACTGTGCGTCTGAGGATCGAAGGTAATAGGAGACATGTACGCGATGTTTACCCAGGTTCAGGCCCTCTTGATGGAGGTAATACCCTACTTCCTGCTTGATTATCTTGGATGAATATGGGGTTTACAAGAGTTGATCTACCTCGATATCGTAATGACTAAACCCTAGATGTCTAGCATGTATGATTATGATTGCCTCTACGGACTAAACCCTCTGGTTTATATAGACACCGGAGGGACCTAGGGTTGTATAAAGTCGGTTTACACAGGAAGGAATCTTCATATCCAAACGCCAAGCTTGCCTTCCATGCAAAGGAGAATCCCATCCGGACACGGGAAGAAGTCTTATGTCTTGTATCCTCATGGCCCATTAGTCCGGCCCACGTCACATAGCCCGAACGCCCGAGGACCCCTTAATCCAGGACTCCCTCAGTAGCCCCTGAACCAGGCTTCAATGATGATGTGTCTGGCACGCAGACTGTCTTCAGCATTGCAAGGCGGGTTCCTCCTCCGAATACTTCAAAGTAGTCCTCAAACATAGAAAACGTGTTCGTCTCTGCAAAACAGGCACCACACATAGCCACAAAGAGTATAATATTTCACAAGTCCCATCTACTAACAACTTCTCTAGCGAGACGTTATGTCACTGCCCGATCATTATTTCGAACCGTTTTTTAGCCTCCCGCTCCACATTTCAAGATGCGGTTTTCATTGGAACGTCTTGTCGAAGCAGAGATCGTGTCCCCTTATCATGGGATTCTCATTAATACGGGTGTGAGTAATCCAACCGTGTCGTTCGCACGACCCTTGGGGAATAGGCGAGTTTTAAGTCGAGTGGGGAGGCACTTGATATTCGCTGCCTTTATAAGAGGATAAGTATTCACTCTTTCACCCACGCCTTCTTCCTCTCTGCCCATCCGTTCTCGAGCTCCAGTGCCCAAGCTTCCATCCTTTCCGCCCCCAAAAAGCACTCCGACCATGTCCGGATTTGGAGTGCAGGGCAAGTAGATTGCCTCCTCCATCATGGAGGAGAACATCACGGAGCTTTGGGAAGCGGGGTACTTGGCCCAGGAAATCGTCCACAGGCTTCCGGCCAAGGGGCAGATCGTCCCCACCCTGGAGCACAACGAGAGGGTGGTATTCATCCCTACTTCATCCGTGGGTTAGGATTTCCCCTCCACCCGTTCGTCTGTGGACTCATGTTCTACTACGAGCTAGATTTCCATGATCTAGCCCCAAATTCTTTCCTCAACATGTCGGCATTCATTGTCGTGTGCGAGGCCTTCCTCCGCATCCCACCCCACTTCAGATTATGGATAAAGACCTTCAATGTGAAGCCGAAAGTGGTGGATGGTCAACATGCTGAGTGCGGAGGTGCCATGGTGAGAAAACTGTCCAATCTCACATGGCCCACAAGCACCTTCATGGAGACCGTCAAAGGGTGGCAACAACAGTGGTTCTATGTCACAGAGCCCTGTGACACCACCTGGGCCGCAACTCCCGAATTCAAGTCCGGGCCCCCACTGTGGCTTACCTCCTGGCTAAACAAGGGCCTGGAATGGGCATCGTCGGGCGAGGTATCAGCGTTGCAGACGCGCGTCAAGAGCATGGTGGACAAGAACATCAAGCTTGTCAACATGATCCAGGTGATGCTTTTTCGCTGGATCCTTCCCTGCCAAAGCCGGGCTTGCCATTTGTGGGAGTTCGATCCAGCCAAGCACCAAACCTTGCAACAGTTCTTCGGCGCCACGCACAAAGGTATATGGAAGGTGCTTTTCAAGGACAATCAGTCTTGGCTGAAGACGACCGAGGACCGCGGCTATAACCTGACTTATCCCGCCAATTCGGTAAGTTCCTCATATTTCAAGGTGTATCATCTACCTATGCATGCAAGGAAGATGTATAAGCTTCTCCATTTGTATTTTTAGGGCTGGATAAAGAAGGAGGAGTGGATCCAGTGTCTGGCTCCGTTGCCCGAAAACCCAGCTATCCCACTTCTAATGAAAATGCTGGTCCGGCGCCCTACAAGGCACTAGAGAAGAAGGCCAAGAAGAAGGGCCAGGAGGCAAGAAGCAGCCTCTGCCGTAAAGGCATTTCAGACGCAACGTCCGAAGATGTCGAAAACCACTCCTTCCCTGCCGAGAACGACGAGGAGGAGGAGGAAAGCAATTCTCCCCCCGAGGGGGAGGAAGAAAAGTGCGGCCTCCATAGATCTAGAGACAGAGGCGGAGGCGTCCAAGAAAGGGAGGGTCTCCCTTGCGGAAAATTCCGAATCGGACACCGATAGCAGCCCTGAGTGGCGTCCCAGGGAGAAGCCCCTGGCCGGATCGTAAGTACTCAAAGGCACTTATGCACATATATATCCAGCTCCTTTACTTCGTGGTTCTAACATCTTGAATCATGCGTTGCAGTCCGGCTCATGCCCACCTCCAGTGATCCCAATCTTAGGGGAATTCGCTGGATCCAAATGTGATGGATAGCGAGTCGCCTCCTCCGGCCTCCTCCCCCAAGGATACGAATGACGCCGAGGTGTTGTCCCGAAGGACCCTCCCGGCTAGGGAGAGGTATAGGAGGCCGTTGAGGTGGTGCTAGAGGGTGATGCCTCGGCCGCCGGACACATGGGGGAGCAGACCCCCCTGGAAACTGGTGATACTCTACGGGAAGCGCTTCAAGGTGCTTCCATTGTAGAAGAACACCGTATCCTTATGGGTACGGTGGTTGAGAGGGTTCAGTCTGCTAAGACCAGACTGACCGAAGCCTGCGCCAGCCTTCTAACAGGCTTTGAGGTATGTGACATAATTATGCAAAAAGAATGTCGTAGTACAGACAGTAGCCCCTCAGAATCTGTCTGGTTTTTGAAAAAGAAAGGCCGGACAGAGGATCGAATAATTTTCGCATTAGACTAATCATGTATGTCTATCTGAATAAGCAGGAGTCGATGCTGGCTGCGGCCTCCCATTCTGCCGAAGTCTCCAAACTGAAGCAGAGTCTGGAGCAGGCCGATGAAGAGCTCGTCCATGTCAAAAAACAACTGGAGGACAAGCAAGGTATGAGATGGCCTATTCAGATATAAAATGATATGAATTGTTTGTGTTGATCATGTTATTACGGTGTTTCACAGGAGGTGCGGCCGAGGTGGAGTCCCTCAAGAATGCGCTGGTCGAGGCCCGAAAGAAAGCGGAGAAGGAACAAGCCGCCCACAAAAAACACGAGTCAAGGGTCGGGGAGGTTCAGCAGGAGCTCAATGACACCATAAAGAAGTGTGAGTCCTTGGAGCGCAAGATTGCGGACCAAGAGTCCGAACTTGCTAAGGCCCGCCAAAGCGCACAAGAGGCACGGGTTGAAGCCCAGGGCGCCCTCCGGGAAATCCAGGAGGCCAAGCAGATTGCGGCGGGTAAGGCCTTTATTATGCAGAGCAAATTTGTGAAGGAAAGGTACCTCTTACTAACCCGGATTTGTAGTTCTCCATGAGCATTTGCGGATCTGCCTTGCAGTGTTGCTGATGCTGCAGAGTTCTTCCGAGCCGAAGAGGGGAGCTCAGCGGAGAAGTTGTTCTGGTCACATTACCTTGTACCAGAGCATCCGGTGCCCCTTAGCGATCAGCTGAAACAGCTGACTGAACTGCATAGGGTGGTCGGATTGGCCATGAAGGATTTGATAATCCGTCTATGGCCTGCCAAAGCCATGCCCAACAGCCATTTCAGGCTCGTGAAGTGGCTGGTCGATGCCTGCCCTCGGCTTGATGCCATAAAGCGGTCGGTGTGTATTGAAGGTGCGCGGATGGCCTTCGTCCGTGTCAAGGTACAGTGGGCGAAGATGAACGTCGTCAAGCTTGCAACTGAGGGACCGCTTGTGGGCAAAGAGCACCGCACGCCCGAGCTGTATTTTGATGATGTCTTGGAAGGATCCCGCATTGTGGAGGGCCAGTGTGCGAAGGACATTATCTTTGAATGAATGTCGTGTTATCCGGTCCTGTATTATGGAACAAAGCCTATATGTAATATAGTGTTGGTTGTTTTTTTTTGAAAATATTTCCTCTTGTGCAGCCGTTTATTAAATCTGAGAGTTGGCCAGTCATCGGCTTCAACCCTCACATAGGTAGTACGGGGGTATTCGGGTTGGAACCTAAACACACTTGACCCAAGAGTTTGGTCCTTGAAGGAGGTGTTTAGTGCAACGAACCAGGCAATCGGACTATGTGGCTTTATCACCCTCATTTATCCAGAGGAGTTTGACAATAGGAGTGTAGGCGCAGCCCCTAGTTAGTATTTGTTTATTCGGACTAGGGCGTTGTAGACACCTGATCAGGTGGAGGCTGATCCGTCGAATAATGCGGAAGAAATTGCAAGAGATTTATGTTTAGCCACCGAATAGCTGACCAGCTCTCGCCGCATCATGACAGTAAGTTTTTGGCTTTCTCTACTGAGGTGTTTTCCGGATAAATCGGAAATACAATCGCAATAGTTCTCCCTTTACTACCCTAGCTGATAAGACGGGACGTAAGGTAGCAAGTACAAGAGTCGGGCAACCCAACTATTGACCAAAGACATGATTCAGAGCCGATGCATATAATGCTATATTCGGGGTGCTAAATTATACTGTAAAAAGTGTTCCGACTTGTTGCAAACGTATGGAGCGTAATGGAGCCCCTGGCGAGTTAAGTCGTACCAAAGTGTACGGGTGCAATTGATAAAAATAGTGAAATATAATGAAGGAGTAAGCCAGTGCCACATATGCTGGGCCACAAACTTGTCGGTGGGAAACGACACCTATGGGATCACGAGGATACCTTCTGCGGTTGCGGGGTGCGGGGTTATGAGAAGGGCAAGATTAGTAACCAGCACAAGGATCATTTACCCAGGTTCGGGCCGTGAGGATGCGTAAAACCCTAGTCCTGCTTTCGTGGATGTATTGAGTGTTCTTGAGCTCTTGAACTAGCTACGGTTGTTGCGTGGTTCCAAAGAGCCGAATCCCCCTCCAGTACGCCATGGGCCTCCTTTTATAGTCGAAAGGGGCTGCCACAGTGGCACACAGGAGGTGGAAAGGCCTATAGTGCTACAAGCTTATTGCTCGTATTACAGGACAAGACGCATTTAATGCGTAGCTTAGGTGTCCTCTTGCTTTATCAAGGACGGGGCGAGGCCCGTCCCGTCCGTCGCCACTCCTCCTCGCTTCGACACGCGCCCTGGCCAGTGATGCATGCGGCGCCATGTAGGCAGGCAAGCAGCTGAGGTGGCACGGTGGTGGAGCTTCCACGAAGATCTGCATGGCGCCACACAGGCGTGTGCTGAGTTGGCATAGAAGTTGTATGTTGCCACGCAGGTGCCTGCCCAGCTGGTTGGGCTGGCAGCTGCATGTGAATGGCGGTGGAGATTTGGTTGGTGCAGGCCTGGCAGTGGCCCCGTTGACGCCCTTGGCAAGGGTCTTGCCGGGTGGCCCGACAAGGGTCTTGCCGGGTGGCCCGGCAAGGGTCTTGCCGTGGCGCGCTGGCGTCCCTGGCAAGGATCTTGCCAGGGGTTTTGTGGGTTTCCTCGGTAAGGATCTTGTCGAGGATCGTCGCCTTCTAATCCTCATCTGATCTCGAATATTCTTTGTCTTCACAAATATCTACATGCCACCATGGAGGTGCCTCCCGAGCCCTGGCCCAACGTAGTTGATGGTGTTGGAGTCCGTGGGTTCGAGAGTGGCTCACTCCGCTAGTGTGAGCGAGCCGCCCCAGCAAGGGGCTTGCCGGGGCTGCTGAGGCTGCCCCGGCAAGGGTCTTGCCGGGGAAACCTGCTTCATCCATCTGCTCTCTATGGTCTCGGTCCTTGGCGTTGTGCTGATCATCCTGCGGCTTCAACTCCTCCCTTTTGTCCTGCTAAGTGTGGCTTCGGCATGTGGCTCTGGCTGCCCGCGCACAAGTATGGGGTACAAAGGAGTGCCCCTACTTTAGTACACCGATAGGAGCCCCCGGGCCTGGGTCACACATAGGCGCAACGCGTTGTTGGGCCAGGCCCAAAATGGTGCGCGGGCAGACGGGGCGGTTTACACTGCGGTAAAAACTTTTCATCTGCCGCGCTTTCCCACGACCCACATTGAATGCGTGAAGTGGGGGTCGTGCGTGTGCGCGTGACCGAAGCATGCTGGCGTCATCTTGTGGTGGATAGTAAAGAGGCGGCTTGTGTGTCTCCTCGAGAACGTAGGGCCACTGCTCATTTACTGCCCTTACTTGGGAACCATCGCTCCACGCGTCCCATTGCGCCCGTCTCTTGCGCCACGTTTGCTGCATGCATGACGCAGAGCGAATGACAGGTGCGCGGGATACGGGAAGTCACGTGCGCGTGGGTCGATTCCCACACGCCTTCAATTGAGAGGGGAGGGCGGTCAACGGCCCCGCCCGTTGTCACTTCAATGGGCCGGATTGGCCGAAAGGGGCGGCCGAGCCCTGCCCCTGCCCCTTTATAAAGAGGGGAGCGGGAGGAACGACGCTTCTCAATCCTTTGTCATCCGCTTCTCCCCATTCCTGCTTCCTCCTTCCTTCTGCCATGGCGAGGGAGTGTGGTGACGCTTAATCAGTGGTGGTGAGGGTCTCGGCTAGACAGCGCATCGCTCCTCCCCAAGAGCTTGTAGTGGAGGAGCCGGCCGTTAGAGGGAGGGGGAGGGGGCAAGGTCGAGGCTGTCGTGGCGCTCGAGGGAGAGGAGGACGGGGCGGCAGATCAGACTTGCCTCCGCCAGCGGCCCCTCCCCCAGTGGAGGGCCACATCGGGGATGACCCTTATGAGTTCTTTATCAGGCTGCGCCAGCCGCCGCGTCGTCGTCTTTGCCTCCCGGCCCCATTTGCGCGGGAGATGGAGCTGGATCCACCGCAGGCATTGCGGCTGCATATGAGGGGTTGTGGGAACAGCAGCACATGGGCCGACGTCGAGTTCCCCGCCCCTCACGTCATGTATCTTTGCCGAGGGTGGAAGACTTTTGCCCGCATCCACAGCCTGACGGACGGGCTCACTCTCCATTTCATATTAATGGAGAGCGGCCTCCTCTCCGTCAAGGTCTTCGGGCACTTCGGGACTCGTGTAAGGTGATGCGTGGAGAGCTCCTTTGATGACGGAAACTCTTCCTCAAGCGAGAGTGACAAGGAGGACAGCGGGGCAGATGACGGGGATGAGTCCGACTAGGCGTCGAACGCCCCGCACCTGGGCGGGTGAGGCAGCAGCAGCATCTGCACTTGGCCACTCCTCCGACGGAATCTGCCGGGGGAGGGGCCAGCTCTGAACTTCTCGGGGTCGTCTCCTTTGGCGGCTGGTGTTGGGAGGCTGCGGAAGAGGAAGAGGGCGAGCGGCAAGGCCGTCAAGTCGGAGTACGCGGGCACCGACGCCTTCATCGCGTATTGACGTCCTGCCGCCTCGTCTTCGAGCTCTTCCCCCGGCGCCGTCATCACCAGCCAGCCTTTGGACGGCCATCGAGATGTTCTCTTGGTGCTTTCTGCTGCTCGTAGCTCACCTAGGCACCCCCTTTGCCCCTTTTTGCTTATTTGACCTGCTTCCTGAGGAGAGGGACAAGAAAGGGATCACGGGCATCTTATCTCTTTTTAGTCTGTAAGCCTTCGGGCCTTTGTTAAATTTAGAACTTGTAATCCTCTTGCTCATGTTTTTCACTCCGTATGAACTGTACCTGTACAGGATGTTTTTAATGAAAAAGGGATGTTTGTCGGGTTTTTCGTTCATGGGTGAAACCCGCGACAACGAGTGAATTCTTGTTATTATTTAAAATAAACGTTTTTCGCCCGACAACAGGCCTTGCCGTCCTCCCACTTTGCTCGACCTTTCTCGCGCCCTTGGCGGAGGCAGGGATGAAGTGGGCTTAGGCTCCTCGTTCCATTTCCTTGCTGCCGCGACTACAACCAAATCCGGACCCAGGAAATAATCCTTGGGTACAGAAAAAGGGGAGCACGGTAGCCTAGAAATAAAACGAGGTTTCACATATCCTAGTTCCATGTCGAAATGCATGATAGAGGATACAAGACTTATCTGGATCTGCAGCCCCCGGCAACCTTGGCTTGCCGCGATTGGATCCTTGTACTTGCAGCCCCCGGCAACTTTGGTTTGCCGGGGTCGGGACGCCGGTCCGTTCCCCTTCTTCCAAATAGCTCGGCAGAAGTGCTCATGTGCCCTACGAACCAAAGAGGACAGAAAAGAACAAAGAGACGCGCACTCGACCTCTAAGCTAGGGGTTAGCCGCCGCTAAGCACTATCAACCCTAACCGAGGAAGAGACTGGACCTAGCATGCATGCTATAACTTAGGGCGCCAGCGCTTCGTTTATTTATGCTTAGGGTCTGCGCCTGGCTTTGTACAAAGGGTTACATGCCTTGCTGGCAAGGCTTGTACAAAAGGTGGCTTGCCGGGAGGCCCGGCAGCCGCGCCTTATGGGTAAAACTTGCGAAGATGCTCGATGTTCCAGGAGTTGCTCACTGGAATGGCATCTTCGGTCTCCAGGCGGACTGCTCCGGGCCTGGTGACTCGTGTTACCCGATAAGGGCCTTCCCACTTCTACGTCAACTTGTTGGAATTCTTGGCTGACTGAACGTGCCAAAGAACAACGTCTCCTTCCTCAAAGCTCCGGGCATGAACCTTACGGCTATGGTAGCGGCGCAAGGCTTGCTGGTAGCGTGCTGCTCTCACAGCCGCCCGGAGACGATTTTCCTCAAGGAGCGTTGCGTCATCTTGTCGCGATCACTCTTGCTCAAGCTCATCATAAGCGAGCACTCGAGGTGACTCGTATATGAGTTCGGTGGGGAGAACTGCTTCTGCCATGTAGACCAGGGCAAAGGGTGTCTGGCCGGTGGCTCGATTTGGAGTCGTTCTGATCGAACAAAGAACCACGACAACTCGTCAATCCAGCGCCTTCCACTCTTGCGCAGCCTGTCAAAAGTCTTCGTTTTTAAGCCTCGCAGAACTTCAACATTTGCTCTCTCTGCTTGGCCGTTGTTCCGTGGGTGTGCCACGGAAGCAAAACAGGCCTTGCTGCCGAGATCCTCAATGTATTGCATGAAGGCATGGCTTGTGAACTGTGTGCTGTTGTCGGTGATGATCCTGTTGGGTACCCCAAAATGGCAAACTAGTCCCTTGGAGAACTTGATGGCTGACTGCGCTGTCACCTTCCTCACTGCTTCCACCTCTGGCCACTTTGTGAACTTGTCGATTGCAACGTACAAGTACTCAAAGCCCCCAACGGCATGAGAGAAAGGGCCCAATATGTCGAGCCCCCAGACCGAGAAGGGCCAGGAGAGAGGGATGGTTTGAAGGGCTTGAGCTGGTTGATGAGGCTTCTTTGAATGGAACTGGCACACTTCAAACTTGGTTACTAGTGTCGTCGCATCCTGGAGGGCAGTGGGCCAGAAGAAACCTTGCCGGAAAGCCTTGCCGGCAAGGGCCCTCGACCCTATGTGGGAGCCACATATTCCTCCATATATCTCTGCCAACAGCTCCAGTCCTTCCTCCCGGGATATGCACTTCAATTTCACCCCATTCGGTCTTTTTCTATATAGGATGTTATCAATAAATTGGTACAGAGCAGACCGGCGAGCTACTCTCTCTGCCTCTTCCTGCTCCTCATGAAGCTCTCCTTTTTGGAGGAATCGGACGGTGTGCTGCGCCCATGCCGGAGCCCGTGGCTCGATGACAAGGACCGAAGGCATCTCTTCTGCCATGGGAGCGGCCGTCTCTACGGCTATGGCGTGAGGCCCTGCCGGAGTCGGTTGCCCCGTGGCAGGATTGGCATCCACGGCAACATCTTTGCCAGCGGCTCCAGGAAGCTCGGTGGGGAAGTACTTGCCGGGGCCTAGCTTCCTCCGCTTGTTCTGCCTGGTTGATGGTTCAACGGATGGTTGAGTTAACCTAAGCACAAAAGTACCTGGTTCCACAGGTAGCTTGAGGGTAGCGCGCTTTGACAGGTAGTCGGCGACGTCATTTTCCATCTGAGGGACATGCTCTGCTCATACCATAAAAGCACTCCTCCAGATTCCTCACTTCATCCACGTAAGCTTCCATCAACGGGCTTTGATAATCTTTGTTGATCTTCCTGACGACGAGCTGCGAGTCGCCCCTGACGATGAGCTTTTTGACTCCGAGGTCTGCCGCGATCCTGAGACCGGCAAGCAAGCCCTCATACTCGGCGGTGTTGTTAGTTGACATATCCCGGGGAAAGTGCATTTGGACGACATACTTGAGGTGCTCTCCAATGGGTGCGACAAGCAACACACCAGCACCGGCACCTTGCAGCGAAAAAGCCCCATCAAAGTACATGATCCAGTTTCGGCTCGTTTCCTTACCGGGGAGAGTGGTCTCCTGTACCTCTTCGTCGGGCGTCGAGGTCCATTCTTCAACGAACTCCGCCAAGACTCTGCTCTGAATCCTTGAGGTGCTTTCGAACTTTAAACCGAAACTCGACAGCTCCAAGGCCCATTCCACGATCCTCCCCGTTGCATTTGGGTTATGCAGTATCCATTGCAACGGGAGGCGGGTGACCCGGTGATATCGTGCACTTGGAAGTAATGACGCAGCTTCCTCGAGGCCATAAGGAGGCCGAAGAGCAATTTCTGCACACCTGAGTACCTCGACCTAG
Organism: Triticum aestivum; assembly: GCF_018294505.1. Taxonomy (NCBI): domain Eukaryota; kingdom Viridiplantae; phylum Streptophyta; class Magnoliopsida; order Poales; family Poaceae; genus Triticum; species Triticum aestivum. Next base: position 306,409,548 of record NC_057807.1, on the reverse strand, counting down.
CCCCCTGCAAGAGGGAGCTGACGAAGTAGACTGGGTGCTGCACCATTTTCTTCTTCTGCGCCACCTCACCCAGACACGTGGGCCCTGTCGCACTGGCGTCAGCCTCTGCCGGGGACTCAGTTTTACCGGGACCAAGCCCCGCCGGGGAGGATTCCGGCTCACCATCCGTTGACTCTGCCACTATCGCTGCCTCTTCGTGGACCTCTCTCTGCGCCACTAGTGCGGCGCTAACCACCTGATTCGTTGCTGCTAGGTATAGCAGCAATAGTTCTTGTGGTCTGGGCGCAACCAGCACTGGGGTAGAGGAGAGGTACTTCTTCAAATCCTGCAGCGCTGCCTCGGCCTCCGGGGTTCACTCCATTGGGCCCGTCTTCTTCAAGATCTTGAAGAAGGGAAGGGCGCGCTCCGTGGACTTGGAGATGAATCTGCTCATGGTGGCAACACAGCCAGTGAGCCGACGCATGTCTTTGATCCGTTTAGGTGCCTCAATCTGCTCGATGGCCTTGATCTTATCTGGGTTTGCCTCAATCCCGCGCTGCAACACAAAGAACCCGAGAAGCTTGCCGGACAGGACACCGAAGACACACTTCTCAGGGTTCAACTTGATGTTGATCTTGCGCAGGTTCGCAAATGTTTCCTCCAGGTCTTGCACAAGTGTTGCTTTGTCCTTGGTTTTGACCACTATGTCATCCATATAAGCTTCCATATTTCTATGTAGTTGGGGCTCAAAACCAATTTGGACTGCTCTTGCAAAGGTTGAGCCAGCACTCTTCAACCCGAAAGGCATTCGTAAAAAGCAATACATACCACATGGGGTGATGAACGTTGTCTTCTCCTCGTCTTCTTTTGTCATGAAGATCTGGTGGTACCCTGAATAGGCGTCGAGGAATGATAACAGGTCACACCCAGCCGTGGAGTCAACAATTCGGTCGATGTGCGGTAACGGGAAGGGATCCTTTGGACAGGCCTTATTGATGTCTGTATAATCAATACACAGTCTCCACTTCCCATTTGACTTGCGCACCACAACCGGGTTGGCCAACCACGTCGGATGGAGCACCCCCCTTACCAAGCCTGTCGCCTCTAGTTTTCTGATCTCCTCCGTGATGAACTCCTGCCTCTCTAGAGCTTGCTTCCTGACCTTCTGCTTGACGGGCCGTGCATGAGGACAGACATCAAGATGGTGCTCAATAACTTCCTTGGGAATGTCGGGGATGTCGGAGGCTTGCCATGCAAACACATCAACATTCGCCCACAGGAAAGTGACGAGCTCGCTTTCCTATTTGCTGTCGAGGGTGGAGCTTATAGTAAAAGCTCCCCCCGTGCCGTCCTCCTTGATGGGCACCTTCTTGGTCTCTGGTGGTGCAGCTCTGGACTTCTTGCTCTTGCCAGTGGAGCTCTCTGGCATGTCCTCAACGGGAGCGCAACACCCCAAAGAGGTGCGCTTGCCGGAGTAGGTGTGAGGAGTCTTGCTGGTCTTTTTCCCTCCCGGGGCTCTGTCGGCAGGAGCAGGTGCCTTGGCAGTAGCTGCTGCAACTGCTTCCCGATAGAGTTGGTCGGCGCAAATCAACGCATCTTTCTTGTCGGAGGGGATGGTGATGATGTTCATCGGCCCAGGCATCTTCAGCGTGTTGTAGGCGTAATGTGAAGCTGCCATGAACTTGGCCAGTGCCGGGTGGCCGAGGATCCCGTTGTAGTGCAAGGGGATCTCGGCTACATCAAAGACAATCCTCTCCGTCCTGTGATTCAGTTCGCCTCTGAACGTCATGGGCAGCGTGACCTTTCCCTTTGGCTGGCTCCTCCCCGAGTTGACCCCTTGGAATGTGCCCGTCTCCTCGAGGTCTCCATCAGGGATCTGCAGCCTCTTGACCACAACAAGCGAGATCAAGTTCAGACCGGCCCCGCCATCAACCAGCATCTTCGTCACCTTGAGGTTGCGGATTGTTGGTGAAACCAACAACGGCAAGCACCCGACCGCAGTAGTGCAGTCAGGATGGTCCTCGGTGTCGAAGATGATAGGCGTGCCGGACCACTTCAGCGGCTTCCGTGCGTCAAACGACAACTCCACCGTTGTGATCTCACATGCCCACTACTTGAGCTAGCGGTGGGATGTATGCAGCGAGGCACCACCATCGATGCACATGGCTTCTGTGGCTTTCTGGAACTCGTGATCGCTGGACTCATCGTCCGCATCGTGATCACCGTCTTCCTGCTTCTTGTTGCGGCCCTGGGCGGGCCTCTCCTACTCATTATCTTTGCCGTGTCAGCCTCCTTGGCCGCCACGCTTCTTGCCAGATCCCTCGGCACCCTCTTGGCCCTTCTCCTTGTCCCACCGCTCATACTCGGCTTTCTGCTTCTCAGCGAGAAGCTCCACTTGCCGGCAGTTCTGGAGATCATGGCCCTTGGTGCGATGGATCTTGCAATACTGCTTGTCGGAGCCCCCTGGCTTATCGGCAGCCGCCAAGGCCCGGCAAGCGGCACACCCGGCAACCTCCTTGTTGGCGTCACTCACCTTTGGTTTCTTGGTGGAGCCGGTATCGTCGGACCCCTCGACAGCAAGCACGGTCTTGCCCTTACGCTTCCTGTTGCGGTGCCGACCCTTCTTCGCAGGGGTGGCGGTATCATCCATGGGGTTGGTTTCCGCGCCGGCGTCCTTGTCGGGGTACTTCCTTCCCTCTTCAGCGCGAGCGCACCGATCGGCCAGAACATAAAGTTCGGCCACATCCTTGACCTTGTTCATCGCCAGCTCCTCACGCATCTTACGATTGCGCACATTCTGATGGAGTGCGCTCATCATGGCGACAGGATGAACGTCGGGGATGTTGTACTGCACCCGGCTGAACCTTTGGATGTATTTGCGCAAGTTTTCTGCTTCCTTCTGGGGGATGATATGCAAATCACTCGCCTGGCCATGAGCTTGGTGGCCTCCGGTAAAGGCGCCAACAAACTCAAGGCACAAATCCGCCCAAGAAGAAATGGAGTCCACCGGCAAGTGCATCAACCATGACATAACATTGGGCTTGAGCGCCAACGGGAAATAAGAGGTCGCTGATACGTCTCCAACGTATCTACAATTTTTTATTGTTCCATGCTATTATATTACCCCTTTTGGATGTTTATGGGCTTTATTTTACAAATTTATATCATTTTTGGGACTACCCTACTAACCGGAGGCCCAGCCCATTTTGCTGTTTTATTGCCTGTTTCGGTATTTCGAAGAAAAGGAATATCAAACGGAGTCCAAACGGAATGTAACCTTCGGCAGCGTGATTTTTTTGGAAGAATATCATCCTGGAGACTTGGAGTTCACGTCAGAAGATCCTCGAGGAGGCCAGGAGATAGGAGGGCACCCCCCCCCCTACTGGGCGCGCCCCCTGTCTCGTGGGCCCCTCGAGCACCTCCCGACTGACTTTTTCGCCTATATAGTCCCACATATCCTAAAAACATCCACTGAGAAGATAGATCGGGATTTCCGCCGCCGCAAGCCTCTGTAGCCACCAAAAACCCCTTGCGAGTCCGTTCCGGCACCCTGTCGGAGGGGGAACCCATCACCGGTGGCCATATTCATCATCCCGGTGCTCTCCATGACGAGGAGGGAGTAGTTCACCCTCGGGGTTGAGGGTATGTACCAGTAGCTATGTGTTTGATCTCTCTCTCTCTCTCGTGTCCTCTCTATGGCACGATCTTGATGTATCGCGAGCTTTGCTATTATAGTTGGATCTTATGATGTTTCTCCCCCTCTACTCTCTTGTGATGAATTGAGTTTCCCCTTTGAAGTTATCTTATCGGATTGAGTCTTTGATTTGAGAACACTTGATGTATGTCTTGCCGTGTTTATCTGTGGTGACAATGGGATATCACGTGCCACTTGATGTATGTTTTGGTGACCAACTTGCGGGTTCCGCCCATGAACCTATGCATAGGGGTTGGCACACGTTTTCTTGACTCTCCGGTAGAAACTTTGGGACACTCTTTGAAGTACTTTGTGTTGGTCGGATGAATCTGAGATTGTGTGATGCATATCGTATAATCATGCCCACGGATACTTGAGGTGACAATGGAGTCTCTAGGTGACATTAGGGTTTTCGTTGATTTGTGTCTTAACGTGTTATTCTAGTATGAACTCTTTAATAGATCGATCCGAAAGAATAACTTTGAGGTGGTTTCGTACCCTACCATAATCTCTATGTTTGTTCTCCGCTATTAGTGGCTTTGGAGTGACTCTTTGTTGCATGTTGAGGGCTTGTTATATGATCTATCTATGTTATTATTGTTGAGAGAACTTGCACCAGTGAAAGTATGAACCCTAGGCCTTGTTTCCTATCATTGCAATACCGTTTACGCTCACTTTTATCATTAGTTGCCTTGCTGTTTTTATATTTTCAGATTACAAATACCTATATCTACCATCCATATTGCACTTGTATCACCATCTCTTCCCCGAACTAGTACACCTATACAATTTACCATTGTATTGGTTGTGTTGGGGACACAAGAGACTCTTTGTTATTTGGTTGCAGGGTTGTTTGAGAGAGACCATCTTCATCCTATGCCTCCCACGGATTGATAAACCTTAGGTCATCCACTTGAGGGAATTTTTCTACTGTCCTACAAACCTCTGCACTTGGAGGCCCAACAACGTTTACAAGAAGAAGGTTGTGTAGTATACGTCAAGCTCTTTTCTGGCGCTGTTGCCGGGGAGGCTAGGTAAGCGGCACTCACACCCCGTCAACTAAGCTCTTTTGTGGTGCCGTTGCCGGGGAGGTGAGTGCTTGAAGGTATATCTTTAGATCTTGCAATCGAATCTTTTTGTTTCTTGTTTTATCACTAGTTTAGTTTATAAAAGAAAACTAAAAATGGAATTGAGTTTGTCTCATACGCTTCGTCTTTTTAATATATTTCGTGAGTTTGATGGAAAGGAAAATTGTGCTCAAGTGCTAGAAGAAGAGTGCATTAAAATGCTTGGTACTGAATCTTTGAATGATGAGTATGATTGCAATGTTGTTAGTATGAACTCCTTGAATATCCTTAGTACTAATGATGATTGCTCTAGTCATGATATCTCTTATAAGCATGTCAACTTTTGTGGAGTGCATGTTTGCATGAAGAAACCAAATAGAGAAGATATATATCGCAAGAGGCATGAGCATTTAGAAACTAAATTGTTGCAAAAAAGTCTAGATGTGAGTGCTGAAAATTTAAATTTCCTTTGCTGTACTTGTGAACTTTGCAATGAACGTGGTCATTTACATCTCCGATGCAAATTGTTTCATGATCGAATCGTGTCCAAAAATTGTGATGATTTGATTTCCCTTGCACATTATAATGAACTTAGTTTGCTTTTGGGTTATGAAGAATTTAAATGCTTAACTAAGCATATTCCAGAATTTAATCTCGAGCATTTCCTTGATATTGATCTAGAAAAGATTTATATGTTTTGTGCGGAGAATTGCATTGAAAATCCTTATATTGCCAATTACCTAAAGAAAAGAAAGCAAATAGAAGATGATGAGAATACTAATGAAAGGGAGAGACTTCCCAATATCCTCTTATTATTTCTTATGATGAATTAGGTAACGAGGAGGAGCTTTCTATTCAACCAATCTCGTCAATAAGGAGCTCAAAGAGGAAGGTTGAACCCACACATAATATGAAGAAGAAAAAGAAAAGAAGGAGCAACAAAGGTAGAAAGGTATCCCTCCCAAATGATGTTGCTCCTACTGCTCATTGTGATGATGATAATTACTATACTATTGGTGCTATCCATACTATTAATGATGAGAGTGATTATGCTTATGATATGAAAAGGCCCAAGCTTGGGGAAGCTATGTTTGATGAGGATGAAATATTGGAGAATATATTTTCTGAAATTAATGTTTGTCCCAAGCTTGGGGATGCTATGTTTAATGAAGATGATATTTTTACATCCCAAGTTTTGATATGCAAAGTTGTTATGATGATAGCATGCCTCTTACCTATGACGATTATATTGATGAAAGTTGGTTTGGAAGAGTGTCAACTTTAGAAAGTAGTGATCCCACTATTTTGGAGGATGTTGAATTTTATTGTGATGAATACGAAAGTGGATTTGGAAGAGTGTCAACTTTATTTAGTGATTCCGCTATCTTGGGAGAGGTTTCAATCGATTATGATGAGAACGAAGTTGCTACTTATGATGATTATTGTGATGAAACTTATCCTATAAAAAGTAGTGATGATTTTATTTATAAAACTTGTCATGATTATGATTACCCTTTTTCTGAACATTACTCTTTTAATGTGGAAACAATTCTTAGTGTTCAAGTCTCTTATGATACTCCCACTATTCCGAATGAGAAGAATTTTGCTTATGTGGAGAGTAGTAAATTTTCTATGCTTGTAGATCATGAAAAGAATGCTTTAGGTGCTGGTTATATTGTTGAATTTATTCATGATGCTACGGAAAATTATTACGAGGGAGGAATATATGCTTGTAGGAATTGCAATAATATCAAGTTTCCTCTCTATGTGCTTAAAATCTTGAAGCTATGCTTGTTTTGCCTCCCTATGCTAGTTGATTATTGTTCCCATAAGTTGTTTGATCAAAAAATCCCTATTCATAGGAAGTGGTTTAGGCTTAACATGTGCTAGTCATATGCTTCATGATGCCCCCGTTATGTTTCAATTCTTATCTTTTATGCGAGCATCATTGCCATCATCATGCCTAGCTAGAAAGGCATTAAAGAAAAGCACTTGTTGGGAGACAACCCAATATTTACCCTTACTGTTTTTGTGTGTCCACATGATTATGCTACTGTAGTACTAATTTTTTATAGCTTTTATTTCAATAAAGTGCCAAGTAAGACCTTTAGGATAGCTTACGGTGATAGTTGTGTTGATCCTCCTAAAAATCAGAAACTTTTGCACCCAGTAAATTAGTTTTTTTAATTCACAGGAACGTGATTATGATCTAATTCGTTTTTCTCTAGATTGGTACACAAATTACTCAGGTCTTCCTAATTTGGTAGAATTTTTGGAGTTCCAGAAGTCGTTTGATACAAATTACTACAGACTGTTCTGTTTTTGACAGATTCTGTTTTTCTATGTGTTGTTTGCTTATTTTGATGCATCTGTGGCTAGTATTAAGTGGTATGAACCATAGATAAGTTGGAATACAGTACATATTACACTAATATGAATTTAGAATGAGTTCACAACAGTACCTAAGTGGTGGTTTTATTTTCTTATACTAACGGAGCTTACGAGTTTTCTGTTAAGTTTTGTGTTGTGAAGTTTTCAAGTTTTGGGTAAAGATTCGATGGACTATGGAATAAGGAGTGGAAAGAGCCTAAGCTTGGGGATGCCCAAGGCACCCCAAGGTAATATTCAATGAAAACCAAAAGCCTAAGCTTGGGGATGCCCCGGATGCCATCCCCTCTTTCGTCTTCGTTCATCGGTAACTTTACTTGGAGCTATATTTTTATTCGCCACATGATATGTGTTTTGCTTGGAGCGTCATTTTCTTTTGTTAGTATTAGCTTTCTGTTATTTATAATAATGTTTTGCATCTTTAGTTTCAATAAAAAAAGTCAAGGATAGCCTTTGCCATGCTTATTTTGCTCGTATACATGTTGCTGTTTGAAAACAGAAAGTTTACTGCTGTTGCAAAAATTCCCTAGAAAATTCAGAGAATGATATAATGTTGAAACCTTTTGCATAATGAGCTCTGATAAATTTACTACAGTGGGAATTTTCTCTCATAATTTTTCGAGTTATGGAAGCATTGATACTCTTGCATTCTTTACAGACTGTACTGTTTTGGCAGATTGCTGTTATGTTTGCATTGTTTGCATATGTTTGCTTGTTTAATGATTCTATTTGAGGATAGGAGTATTAAATATGCAGAGGAATTTACTATGCAATGTTGAATAATAATTTTAGTGATTTGTTACAGTAGAAAATGATAAGGTTTCGCATTGGTTTATACTAACCTATCTCACGAGTTATTGTTGAGTTTGGTGTGGATGAAGCTTTTGATGAAAAGAGAAACCATGATATGAGACGAATTAAGGAGGCACAAAAGTTCAAGCTTGGGGATGCCCAGGGCACCCCAAGATAATATTTCAAGAAGTCTCAAGCATCTAAGCTTGGGGATGCCCCGGTAGGCATCCCACCTTTCTTCTTCAACAACTATCGGTTAGTATCGGTTGAGCCTAAAGTTTTTGCTTCTTCACATGAGTTGTGCTATCCTTGCAATGTCATTTTTGTTTTGTTTTGCTTTCTGTTTTAATACAATACCAAGATCTGAAATTCCTTAATGTTAGAGAGTCTTCACATAGTTGCACAATTATTCGACTACTCGTTGATCTTTACTTGTATCTTTCGGAGTAGTTTGTCTAGTGCATCACTTATATCTTTTAGAGCACGGCGGTGGTTATATTTTGTAGAAATTGCTAGTCTCTCATGCTTCACTTATATTATTTTGAGAGTCTTTTAGAACAGCATGGTATTTGCTATGGTTACAAAGTTGGTCCTAGAATGATGAGCATCCAAGTTGGGTATAATAAAAACTATCATAGAAAGGAATTGGATGCTATGATCGATTTGATGCTTGATAATTGTTTTGAGATATGGAGGTAGTGATATTAAAGTCATGCTAGTTGGGTGATTATGAATTTAAAGAATGCTTGTGTTGAAGTTAGCAAGTCCTGTACCATGCACGTATGGTTAAAGTTGTGTAACAAATTTGAAACATGAAGTGTACTTGGCTTGTGCATCCTTATGAGTGGCGGTCGGGGACGAGCGATGGTATTTTCCTACCAATCTATCCCCCTAGGAGCATGCGCGTAGTACTTGATTTTTGATGACTTCTAAATTTTTGCAATAAGTATATGAGTTCTTTTGACTAATGTTGAGTCCATGGATTATACGCACTTTTAGCTTTCCACCATTGCTAGCCTCTTCGGTACCGTGCATTGCCCTTTCTCACCTTGAGAGTTGGTGCAAACTTCGCCGGTGCATCCAAACCCCGTGATATGATACGCTCTGTCACGCATAAACCTCCTTATATCTTCCTCAAAACAGCCACCATACCTACCTATTATGGCATTTCCATAGCCATTCCTAGATATATTGCCATGCAACTTTCCACCGTTCCGTTCATCATCATCATGACATACATTACTTTTGTCATATTGCCATTGCATGATCATGTAGTTGACATCATATTTGTGGCAAATCCACCATGCATATTTTTCATACATGTCACTCTCGATTCATTGCACCATCCCGGTACACCGCTGGAGGCATTCATATAGAGTCATATCTTGTTCTAGTTTCGAGTTGTAATTCATATGTTGTAATCAATGAAAGTGTGATGATCATCATTATTAGAGCATTGCCCAAAAAGAAAAGAAAAAGAAGAAAGGCCAAAATAAAAAATGAAGGCCCAAAAGAAAAGAAAAGAAAAGAAAAGAAGAAAAGAAAAAAAAAGGAAAAAAAGAAATTAAATCAAAAGGGTAATGTTACTATCTCTTTTTCCACACTTGTGCTTCAAAGTAGCACCTTGTTCTTCATGTAGTGAGTCTCATATATTGTGCTTCAAAGTAGCACCATGTTTTTCATATAGTGAGTCTCATAAGTTGTCTTTTTCATACTAGTGGGCATTTTTCATTTTAGAACTTGGCTTGTATATTCCTACGATGGGCTTCCTCAAATGCCTAGGTCTTCGTGAGCAAGCAAGTTGGATGCACACCCACTAGTTTTCTTTTGTTGAGCATTCATTTATAGCTCTAGTGCATCCATTGCATGGAAATCCCTACTCCTCATGTTGACATCAATTGATGGGCATCTCCATAGCCCGTTGATTATCCTCGTCAATGTGAGACTTTCTCCTTTTTTGTCTTCTCCACACAATCCCCATCATCATATTCTATTCCACCCATAGTGCTATATCCATGGCTCACGCTCATGTATTGCGTGAAGATTGTAAAAGTTTGAGATTATTTAAGTATGAAACAATTGCTTGGCTTGTCATCGGGGGTATAGAAGTTGGGAACATCTTTGTGTGACGAAAATGAAGCATAGCCTAACTATATGATATTGTAGGGATGAACTTTCTTTTGCCATGTTATTTTGAGAAGACATGATTACTTTGATTAGTATGCTTGAAGTGTTACTATTTCTTTTATCAATATGAACTTTTATTTTGAATCATTTGGATCTGAACATTCATGCCACAATAAAGAAAATTACATTGAAGAATTATGCTAGGTAGCATTCCACATCAAAATTTCTGTTTTTATCATTTACCTACTCGAGGACGAGCAGGAATTAAGCTTGGGGATGCTTGATACGTCTCCAACGTATCTATAATTTTTGATTGTTCCATACTATTATATTACCCCATTTGGGTGTTTATGGGCTTTATTTTACACATTTATATCATTTTTGGGACTAACCTACTAACCGGAGGCCCAGCCATTTTGCTGTTATATTGCCTGTTTCAGTATTTCGAAGAAAAGGAATATCAAACGGAGTCCAACCGGAATGAAACCTTCGGCAGCGTGATATTTTGGAAGAATATCATCTTGGAGACTTGGAGTTCACGTCAGAAGATCCTCGAGGAGGCCAGGAGATAAGGGGCG